>NW_006209642.1:537487-541764 GCF_000334495.1 Tupaia belangeri chinensis
TTTTTTTTGAGAGATTTTTGCTGTAGGGTGCATGCGCTTGCCAGACAGACAGAGAAAGACAGAGAGATAGAAAGAGAGAAATCACCTCCCAGGGGGGATGGCCACGTCGCAATCCCTTCTCCTCCATTCTCCTCTTGGGATCTTGGGCACGCATGCACATGCACCCGGCATGAGTTTAAGCCACCGGGTCCAAGACTCAAGCCACTGGGTCTGAGACTCGAACCACGGTCAACTACGTGGGAGTCCAGCAACATAGCCATTACGCTAACTGCTGGTCCCATTTCTATCTTTTCTTAACTCAGGGAATTGTAAGAAACTTTGCAACTTTTCCATTAATTCCTTTCCCTAAAACAAGAATCAGTTCCTGTTGTATGCATTTACAAACCCTGATTGATAAGTACCTCATGCCTTTCTATTTCCTCTATCATTTTATTTGACTTGAGCCCCTCCTTGATTTTCATTTCCTTTAAGACTTCCCTTGACATGCTTTTCATCCTCATCTCCCCTTTCTCCAAATCTCTGCTCCTAGCTGGAGATGGTAAAAGACAGCATGATACACTTTGTTGTCACACGTCTTACAGTGGGAACTATCCCTGCTGCTGCCTGGAAGTGACTTTCTTGCATTCAGGTTACTGAATGATGCATAAATAGACACTACTGTATCTGAATAGATGAAGTACATCATAGGTCTTGTGATGTCATGCTGTGCTTATATTCATTAGTCATTTTGTTACTTGCATGCTTTCATTTGCTATGAACATGCATGAATCTATTTTTAGGAAGTTTCTTTTCCTGCATGATCAATTTCAATTGCTTAGAGACATATGATTCCAGAATGCTTTAATTTTACTGACATTCCTTCTCTTTCACACAGGTCTGTGGGAGCTTAGATATTGTTCATGTAAAAGGCCTAACTTCTGATGTTTTTCATTTTAGTACATAACCAGTTCCTTCCAGCCAGAATGCTAACTTGAAATTATGAAAAAGTTATTATGCTGACATTTAAATTTATTTGGTGGTAAATGTGACAAAACTCTCTTTAAATACCATAAGGGAGAAAGTTCTAACAAAAAAAATATTTTATAGATTTTCAATTACTTTTTAAAAAGCAATAATGTAGACACATTTTTGAGTATGTGAAAACAACAAAGTATCACAGTTGAAGCCCAACTCTAGGCAATTAATTTTACTAGTAAATCTTGTTCTAAGGTCAGCAGAATAATTTTGAGTGTTTTTAAAAAGTCCAAATGCTGACAGTACAATAAATATACTGTATTGCTATACACAGGAATTACAGATTGCTAAATAATATGAGACCTCTTAGAGCATCTGCACAACAGCTTGAAAATGAAGTACGAACTCAGACAGAAAACTTCATTCAAATACTTTTTATTTTTTTTAAGAAGAACTCCTTGATATTATATAACATAAGAGTTGGCCCTTTATTCAGTGAAAAACATGGTAAGGAGGGTGTTAGTTTTCTATTGCTGCTATAAGAAGTTACCACAAATTTGTTGGCTTACAACAATTCAAATTCATTATCTTACAGTTCTGTGGGTTAGAAGACTAATGGTGTCTCATTGTACTAAAATCAAGTATTGGCAGGGCTGAGTTCATCTTTGGAGGCTCTAGGGGAAAACCTATTTCCTTACCTTTTCTAACTTCTAGAGGCTGTTTACCTCCTTGACTCCTGGCTCCTATTCTCTATCTCAAAGCCAGTAACACTGTATCTGTGTTAGCATTTTCAAGAGTCATATCTCTTTGACTCCATTTTGAAGGATGCTTGTGATTCATTGGGCCCATCTGGATAATTCAGGACACTTTCCCCATTTTATAGTCTGCTGATCTGAAAGCTTAAATTCCACCTGGCAACTTAATTTCCTTTTGCCATGTAACCTGACATATTCACGAGTTCTAAGGGTGTAGATATCTTTAGGTCAGGGGATACTGTGCCTAGCAGTGTTGCTACACAGCTATGATAAAGCAGGTAGATATACAAGAGTCACAGGAAGTATCGTGAACCCTAGAAATACTGCAAGAATGTCCTGGAACTGGCTACACAAAATGTAGTTCATGAATTAATGCACGACTTCCTAAAGGCTTGTTAGAAAGGAAGGACTGTGGGCTTCACCACAGACCTACTGATACTAGATTTCTTATCAAGATCTTTATATGAGATCATATGTATATTAAAGTGTGAGAAGCAAGGTTCAAAAGAGGGGGGCTCTCTTCCCTTTCTTGAACCAGAGGAGTTTCAACTATATCAGCTTCAGTTATTAAATTATTACTAAATTTTCATTTGAAGATATTGGATGGTGATTGAAAGAACTATGAAAACCTCAGCTGTACAAGATACAGTGGCATCCTCTTCTCAGTCATTACTATTCTCACCATGAACCTGTGTCTTCACATAATATCAAGGAGATCCTGCTTGTATAAAAAGGAATCAGAATTTATTGTTGGCTTTATTTTCTTCCCGGGGGGGAGGGGAGGAGGAGGTAGGATAGGTAAAAAATAGTAGACAGCCAGTTGTTAAACTTCCAGAAGATGAAAAGAGGAGTCTGAAAATAATAGACCTGAAAACATAATCTCAATCCCTGATAAAAATATAGAACAGACTAAAAAAACAATTGTGAGCACTTAGAATAACTTTGGAATCATGACATAAAACTACAAATGAATTTACTGGTGCTATGGTTTGAATGTATCTTCCAAAATTCATGTGTTGAGATTCACGAGACATTCTGAAGGTATTAAGTAGGTGGAAACTTAATCTGTATATGGGATTAACAGGTGGGGTCATTGGGAGATGATTAAGATTCAGGGCAACAGTGTGAGTCGCCCATGATTGAATACTGGTGATAAGAAGGGGGAATGAGACAGACACATTGACACAGATGTGAACACATGCTTGTTCTGTCTTGCCATGCGATGCCTTCTGCTATGCTATCCCCTGGCATGAAGACCTCATCAAATGTAACTGCTTGATATTGGACCTCTAAACCCCACCCATGAACTAAATAGGCCTCTATTTATAAATTACCTAGTCTCGGGGCCAGCTGTTGGCATAATGGTTAGATGCTGGATTCCCATGTGGCCAACCACAGTTCAGCACTGGACCCGGCAGCTTCAAACTCACACTGGGTGTGTGAACATGTGTTCCCAAAATCCTGAGAGGAGAATGAAGGAGAAAGGGTTGCAGCATGGGTGGTGGTGGTGGGGGGTGATTTCTCACTTTCTCTCTCTCCAATGAGGGGAATATGCCCTATAGCAAAAATCTCTCTCAATAAACAAATAAATAAATAAATAACTTAGTCTCAGATATTTAGTTATTAACAAGGAATAGACTAAAACAATTGAACACAAGGCACAATAAACTTTATATCACTTTGTAATAGAATTGCTTATATGTCAAATTGGGAAAATATACACATTATGCCTTAACTTGAGTAAGGCACTGATATGACTTATATGGTGAAGCACTGAATATGATTTATAAATGCATTGATCAAATGTGGAATGGATGATGGAAGTGATTGCACTACTCATTTTTATAAAAGCCATTTAAGAAAATGAAAGAACAACATTTTGTTTTATGTTTTCCCTCTGATCTTCAGGCAATTTCAAGGGGATAATAAGTAAAATGTATGGTCTGGGGAACCATACTTAAAAATTGTCATCCTTAAAAGGAATGCTATGATAAAATCACAGTGTACTTTGCCTATGTTGAAAGTAAACTTCTCTATATATCAGCAGACAGAGGTAGAGATTTGCTTAGAGCAATAGAAATGAAGATGATCTAGGATTTTAACTGATCACAGTTTCCCATGAGCTCATAATGCAATGCAGCTGAATGAGGGCAGGGAGCAAGCCTTGCTTAATTATGAATTTTCAAAGCCTAACCTAAAATGTAGTACTTACTATGATACAGGTACTTGATAAATATTTACTAAATGAGTAAGTCTTGAATTCTCTAGGAGTTAGCATTATGTCTAGTTGTAGTACTAGAAATCTAGTCTATGAGATAAGGTGATTCACACTCAAAATATTACATCTGCTTCGGGGGACATTGTTTTTAGAATTCATTGACAAAGTGCTATGAAAAAGAAACGATTAGAAACCCTGTTGGAGTAAAACTTAACTTGTGTTATTTGGGGCATATTTTAACAGAACAAAGAAATAAAAGTGGACATTTTTAAATAGATATTATTATTATTATTATAGGTTTCTGCCTTAGCATGCCACATATTTGCTGGAGAGAGAGAGAGACAGAGAGA
>NW_006209642.1:541776-552229 GCF_000334495.1 Tupaia belangeri chinensis
CTCCCCCCCCCCCCCCTGGGGGAATGGCCATGCTGCAATCCCTTCTTCTCCTTTTTCCTCTTGGAATTTTGGGCACACACATGCATACATGTCCAGTGTGATTTTCAAGCTGCCATGTATGGGGTTTGAACCATGGTCAACCATATGGGAGTCTAGAACCTTAACCACCATGCCACCTGTTAGCCTGAACTACTGTAGATATTATTTTAAAATCCACATGTGAACATGAGGACAGGCTTGTTTTTCTTTCTTTCTTTTTTTTTTTTTTGACACTAGATTAGTCATTTTATGAGTACCTTAGATTATCATACTGTAGAGAAATAAATATAAAATAAAGCATCTTCTTAAGTTTCTATTTGTCCAGAAAAAGGAGACAGAGGTCAACAGATAGAATACTTGAGTTAAATCTTAAAAAACATTCACTACAGTATATTGTACTAGGACAGAAAGGAAAATCAAGTTACAGTTGCTTCCAAATAATATATGTATACAGTGACTGACAAAAGGAAAAATAATCTGAAAAATCATACACAGGCAAGAAATATTTCAAGAGCATAAAAGTAAGTTTTCACAAGTAGTTGATAATAAGACAACTATGGTGGGAAGACAACTGAATTTGGTTTTTAAAAGTAGGAAATAGAATTGGATGTAGAGGTGGACAGGCCTTGTAAGTGACCACCAACAAGTAGCATTTGGGACACTGAGAAAAGTTAATAAATTTATTTAATTTTTTAATTGCCAGAAGACATGTGCTTGTGAGAGAGGGAAGGAGAGGGAAAAGCTCCCTGCCGCCCATGTTGTGTGGTCACAACGCAGGTCCTTCTCTTTCATTTCTCCATCCTGTTGGGATTTGGGACATGCAAGTACATACACCCACCATATTTTTTAAGCTGCCAGGACCAAGATTCGAATTCCCTGCCGACCATGGTGTGCGGTCCTTCTTTTCCATTTCTCCATCCTGTTGGGATTTGGGACATGCAAGTGCATACACCCACCATATTTTTTAAGCTGCCAGGACCAAGATTCGAATTGTGGTCACCTATGTGGAATCTGGCTCTCTTAATGAGTAGGCTATGGGGCCAGGCTGAGAGCTAGTAAACTTGAAGAGACAAAGATTTTAAAATGAAGAAAGAGAAAGCAAATTTCCATGCAATAAGACCTGTAGTTACAAAATTCAGATGAGTACGTAATAACATTCTAACCTCTATTAGTATTGTTCTAAATAATTGGGACACACACATGGAAGACATGTTTGCCGAATGAATGGCAGGACAAACAACTGCTCAGTTATCTCACCAGTTAGTTGTAAGGAAAATTAACAGCCAATGCTGTGGCTGACTTTACTTCCCTAATGTCTCTAGCTTATGGCAGGTCCTCCATATATGTTAAACTTGGTTTTGGGAAGAACATAAAGTAGTTGTGGATTATGTGGAATAAACTCAGCAAGACAGCAATAAGAAGAAAAGAAAAATGATTGTGGGTCAGTGTAGTTTAAAATGATAAGCTCTTAGATATAGAAAGTCAAAGACTGATGCTTAAAAAACTGTTGTCATTGGGAAGAAGAAAGAGGTACCAGATAGCAGGTCAGAAAGAATGGCTAGAAAGGCAAGATAAATCCTGCACAATTTTTCAGAGATGGATTTTCCCATTGCACCCCAATGTTGTTATTATTATTATTATTATTTTATTAGTGTTATTTATTATTTTTATACATTCGGTCATTATACATTATTTAGTTTTTTTTTTTTTTCCCCAGAGAGGTTTTTTTGCTATAGGGCACATGTGCTCACGAGAAAGACAGAGAGAGACAGAGAGACAGAAAGTGAGAAATCACCCCCCAGGGGGGATGGCCATGCTGCAATCCCTTCTCCATTCTTCTCTCAGGATCTTGGGCATGCACGCACATGCACCTGGTGTGAGTTTAAGCCACTGGGTCCAGGACTTGAACCGCAGTTGACTGCATGGGAGTCCAGTGACATAGCCATTACGCTAACTGCTGGTCCCTACATTATTTAGTTTGTGAAGAGATTTTACCCAACATGATATATGCACACAGCAGATGGGTTCAGACTACTGTACACGACATCACCAACAGGCAACAAACCATATCTGTGTAATACGAATGTCTTACTTTTCCGTTCTAATAAGCTGATGTTGAGCAGTTGTAAGAAGGCTACAAAGTGGCATATTACAATTAAAATGAGAATTAAAAAAAATTAAAGAGACTTTTGCTATAGGGTGCATGCACTTTCTGGAGAGATAGAAAGGGAGAAATCACACCTCTGCCTCCCAGGAAGCGTGCCATGCTATAATCCCTTTAATGTGAGAGTTTTCTAGCCAGCAAGCTGCATAATGATGAAATGGGCTTACCTGGTGGTGATGCATGTTCCGTAACTGGAGACTAAATGACCAGTAATCAGTGATGCTGGGGAAAGGTGTCTTAATGGTATGGAAAGAAGAACCTCTGATATTTAAGCACATTAGGGCACAGGCTGCAGATTTTTATTTTCAACTTACTATACTATACGTAAGTATTTATTGATTTGGCATTTAAAAAGTATTTTGTGGAGTTAATATCTCATTAATTTGCTTCTATAAATTTGAATGTAACAAAGTGAGAGAAGATAAGACCAGTGTATAAGAAATTGGAAAAAAAATTTAAAGATGTTTCGAAGACTCAGAAATTTCTAGTTAACTACTAGTTGTTAGAGTTTGATCAAATCTTCTTACTGATTTTTCTTCTATAGTGATTAAATAAATAATTCAGGTATTGAAATGAAGCAATTTTCTCTGGATTTCCTTTGATCCTCAGTAACTATAACAGATTTATATTGCTGAAAAACATTGTGTTCATTCATTCAGATACTTTCCTTTAAATTTTTAAACTTTAAGAATGTGGGACACAAAACCTACAATAGAAAATGGCTATTTTAAATTCATAGATGTGAGGATCATTGTTATTAACGTGTGTTGTTATTCAAGGACACAGCTTTCCTTTTGATGTTATGTGGAAAGATAAACATTATCATTTGAATAAATGATTTTCTAAAGGAGACACATAATTCAGGAGGAAATCTTGGTAGTTATGATGGTTTATGTGCTAGGATATCCAAAGAGGGGAAAATAGATATTATACTTAGTGATAAAATCTATTGAAAGGAGATAGGAAATAACAGACCCAATGTATCTAGGCATATTGGAGTTCTGAATTACTGTAATAAATCAAAGAGTAAACGTTTTGAGTCATAATCAGATCACATAAAGATCTAGGGAAGTTTCTTGTGACAAAATTTCTGCAAAAATACATAGAAAGACTAAACAAAAACACTTGACTGCCCCTCTTCTGCCCCTACCACTTGTTCCTGGTAAATCTGAGGACAAAGCCAGTGTTATGGTAAAACAAAAAGATTTTCCTAGGCATGGCAATGTGAAATGGAAGTTATTTTGTGTGTAATTCTTTCCATATGTTGGACAGACTAAGTTTATTGTCCAGGGCACTTTGAAGAAGAAAAAAAGTTAACAAAGTAAAAAGAAGTAATGAATCCAGCAAATTCACTATAAAAAGAATCTCTCACTGTTGTGTTTTGCTATTGGTTGTTATTTATTTATTTATTTATTGGAGAAGTTTTTGCTATAGGGTGAGTGTGCTCATCAGAAAGACAGAGACAGAGAGGCAGAGAGCGAGAAATCACCCCCTCCCCCCAACAAGGATGGCCAGGACACAATCCCTTCTCCTCCATTCTCCTCCATTCTCCTCTTGGGCATGCATGCACACGTGCCTGGCGTGAGTTTAAGCCACCAGGTCCGGGACTTGAACCACCGTCAACTACATGGGATTTCAGCAACATACCATTATGCCAACTGCTGGTCCTGCTAATGGTTGTTATTAATATTACTATTTTATGTTTATTTATTACATGTTCATAGACCGAGTACTATTTTTTAAATAAATTTATTTTTGGGCTATCATTTCTAGAAAATTTTCTGGTCCTGCTACTGGTTGTTATTAATATTACTATTTTCCTAGGTTAGGATCTACAGTCATGTTCATGTACATGTTCATAGACCGAGTACTATTTTTTAAATAAATTTATTTTTGGGCTATCATTTCTAGAAAATTTTTTCCTTCAGAATTATTTTAAAAATATGTTACTTCGTACATCATAAGAATGTATGTAACATGAGTGAGTTTTAAAGCATAAGTATATCATGCACACCATAAAAACCTATCATTGTAATATAGCAAATGTTTTCCAAAGTGATTGTTTCACTTTGTAATTTACTCCTGTCCCCACATTATATAAATGTTACAGTTGATTCTTATCTCTCCAACATTTGATATTATTAGTCTTCTTAATTTTTGTCATTTATGTTCTATAAACATTTTATCATAAATGTAGACATTTATATGCATTTTTTAACAAAAAAGAAATATTAATAAAATCAACAAGTTGTAGCATTTTGATACAGTAATAATGAACAGACTGAGACAGAAACAAATAAAGCAATCTCAATCACAATAACCATAAAACCACCAAGAAATAAATAAACTAAGGAGTTAAAAGATCTCTTCAATTAAAACTATTAAAAAAGCTGAAAAAACAAATTGAGAAATATTAAAAATATAGAAAGACGTCCTTGTTCATAGATTGGAAAAATCAGTATACTTAAAATGGTTATATTATCCAAAATAATCCAAATAAGTGCAATTCCTATTACAATACCAGTGACATTCTTCAGAAATAGCAAAAAATATTATAAAATTTGTCTGGGATCACAAAAGACCCCATATCACAAATCAATATTATGCAGAAAGGATAAAGTTGGTGACATCTTACTACCTGGTTTTGAAATATATTACAAAACCTAATAACCAAAATAACATGGAATTAGTACAGAAAAAAAGAGACCCATGGAATAGAATAGAGACTTGAAATCTAAATCCAACAACATATAGCAAAATGATTTTGACATATATCTAAAGACAGTGGAGAAAAGACAGTTTTCAACAAATGGTGTTGGGAAAACTGGATATCCACCTGCAAAAGAAGGCAAGTAGAACCATATCTCACCATTAAAAAAAAAAAAAAAAAAAGCACAAAATAAATGAAAGACTTCAACATAAAGCCCCAAACTATGAAACTACTTGAAGAAAGCAAAGGGAAACCCTTCAAGATATTGGAGTAGGAAAAGATTTCTTAAATAAAATTTCTTAAGTACAAACAACAGTACCCAAAATTGACAAATGGAATTACAGGAATACATCCAGCTAAAAAGCTTCTGCACAGAGAATGAACCAATATGCAAAGCAATCCACAGAAATATTTACAAATAATTACAGAGAAAATATTTACAAACTATACCTCTGACAAGGGATTGACAACTTAGAATAATTAGGAATTATATTTTAGTTCACCTACAAAAAAATAGTAACCCAATTAAGAAATGGGCTATCTGAACAGATAACTCTCCAAGAAAGGCATAAAAACAGCTGAACATTGTATGAAAAAAGAAATCAGCACCTCTTACTACTAGTGAAATGCAAATCAAACTGACAATGAAGTATCATGAAACCCCTGTCAGAATGCTATGATTAAAAAAAGAAACAAAGAACAAGTACTGGAGAGAAAAGAGTAGCCTTGTGTATTATGGGTTGAAATGAAAACTAGTATAGCCACTATGGAAAAAAATATGCAGGTTTCTCAAAAACCTAAAAATAGAAATACCATATGACCCAGTAGTTCCATTCTTAGGTATTTACACAAATAATGAATCATTCTGTTGTGGAGACAGCTGACATGCATGTTTATTGCAGCACTATTCACAACAGCCAAGATGGGTAGTCAACCTAATTGTTCAACAACTTACAAGTGCATTAAGAAAATGTGGCACATAAACACAGAGGGATATTAGTCAGCCATAAAGAATAATAAGATGCTGTTATTTAATACATTTTCTAGAAGAAAAATGCTAAGTGAAATAAGGTAGTCTATGAAAGACAAATACCATCTCTCCCCACTTCACATAGGCTGAATATTCACCCTCTATGGCAGGAAGACTTGAAGGCATAGAAACAGAGAAAGTAATGGTAGATATCAAGGACTGTATGAGTAGTGGGGAATGGGGAGAGTACGTGGGGGCAGGAACTTGGTAAAAATGATTAACAGGCCCAAGAATGCATGTAAACAAGGCAAATGGGTTTTGGATCAGTGTAGTACAACAGAGTAAAAAGGTGATTGCCAATCTTACACCTTCAAAAAAAAAGGAAAGAAAGAAAAAAAATAGGTGAACAAATATCGAAAGTGTGAAAGTGTACAACATGATTTTTTTTTTGTTGAAGATAATGAAACTATTAGCATCCTTGATTTGATTACTACTACTGTATGCATGCTTCAAGAAACCATACTGTACCCAGTAAAAATGTAAAAAAAGAAGGTTTGGTTGGAACCATGCAGTACAAGGCCTTAAATGCTTAAATGTCAGGTTGAAAAAGTTTAGACCTTATCCTGTAGACAACAGGGTGAAGCTAGAGGCTTAAGGAAAAAAAATATTTTCTAAGCTACCAATGACTAACAAAAGATTGCACTTTGAAGGGAATTTGCTGAAGCTAAATGTAGAAAGGATAAAAAGACGTGTAAGTTTCAGGAAATGTTTTTTTCTTAGAGAAAATATGAGTAAAATACATGTGGTACAAAAATCAGTATCTAAGAGTCTCTTAACTAGTCTTTTCAATAAATGTAGCAAATTAAATAGACCACACTGTCCTGGAAAACAGAAAAAAAAAAGAATAAAATGAACATTATTTACTTCTTACCTGGCATAAATTATTCTGGATAATTTAATGTCTACCCTAAAGCAATATTCTGTTTCCAAATAGTTTATGACTATTTTTAAACTTTTGTTTTGCATTATTTTAATGTCAAACATGATTAGCTACTTTCCTAATTTGTATATAACACAAATTCCTACCAAACTCTGTGGCTCAGTATTCGCTGATTTGGACTTTAAGTTTACATAGTCAGACATGTTTTTGGAAAGACTATGAAGATCAGCACGAAAACCCACAGTCCAAATGAAGTGTGGAATGAATGAGAATCAAGCAATGGACTGAATAACACTCAAAATATCTTGTTCCTCTTAGTAGTTTTATATAGCATCATTCTTACGTGGTTCTTTTCTCATGACAGTTCTTTCTAGTGAGTTGTGAGAAAAAGAGTTATTAATAAAGATGAAAGAGAATTTTAGAATTCTGGAACACATATTCATGACTTTTTTTTTTTTTTTTTTTTTTTAAGGTCTGGTGAAATCTAAACTAACCAAGATTTAGTGTTTTAGTGATCATACATTTATTCTGCCCCTAACTGCTTGACTTTAAATTTGTAATAGTCAAACAAAAGTGTCATACAGAGCATTTTATTACTTGCAAGATGAACATCATTAATTCTTCTGTAAATAGGTCCATATGGTTGGTACTTTCACTAGGAAGAAAAGAATAAGAGACAACTATTTCTCATAAAATAAAATGATGCTTATTTTTCTTAATTTTTATTTCTATTCTATCTAAACAGTCCAAACTAAACTTCAATAACCTAAAATAATTCCCAGTCATGGATATGTCCTTCAATGGATGGACATATGGAATGATTATCATATGATCATTCATGAAATTTTCTGGACAATCTACATAAAAACTAATAGGACAATATAATAGACCTGTTGTTGTTTATTCTTCTTATTTTTCTCTTTTTAATTTGCCAGAGGGTGCTTGTACTACCTAAGACAGGGTGAGAGAGAGGAGAGGGAGGAAACAACCTATGGTGGGGTATGGTAATTCTGCAATCCCATCTCTAATTCTCCATCCTGTTGAGATTCTGGCCATGCACATGCACCGAGTATTTTTTAAAGAGCCAGGATTTGAACTGTGAATCGGCCATATGGGATACAGCTCCCTTAAACACCAGGTCATGGAGCTGGTGTTTGGGTATTCTTCTGAAGTGCCTCCACATTTCACAGAGCTACATAAGCAAAACCATGGTGTTCAGGCTAACAATGGAGAGAAAAGGAGAAAAAATACCATGGCAGAAAATCGTCTAGAAATTCCTTTATGCTGTAAATGGACTAGGGCTTTCTCTTTTGCTTCATTATGTAAAGTTCACAGACTTAACTTTGAAGAGTAAATGTGGGGGCCAGCAGATGGTGTAATAATTACATCCTTGGATTCCCACATAGTCAACTGTGGTTAGAATCCCTGACTGGATGCTTAAAACTCACGTTCGGTGCCCGTGTGTGTGTGTGTGTGTGTGTGTGTGTGTGTGTGCACAAAATCTGGAGAGGAGGATGGAGGAGGAGGGATTTCGATGTGGTCATCCCCCTGGGGGGTAATTTCTCATGATCTCTCTGTATCTCCAGTGAGCACAATGGCCCTATAGCAAAAATCTCTCTTGAAAAAAAAAAAAAAAAGAGTAAATGTTAACTTTAAAAAAATAAACAATGAAACCAAGCATACAAATCTTAAAATAACAAATTTTATATTTTACCTCAAGCCTGGGGCATATTTGCTAATGATTGAAGGAAGCCATTTTACGACTTTATCAAAACTGCTTGATTTTGTATTTTATTAATATATGGAGTCCTTTATGTTCCTTCTCTGCTCCCATAGTCACATAGTCTATAACTCCAATGTTTGGGAAGTGTAATTTTTACATTGTATATATTCAATATTCTTTTAAAAATGTTAGCAAATATTCTTCCTTATTTGGTGTGTGGCTTTGTGTTCTGTTTTTTCACTTCATTACATTTTTTTAAGTAAAAAATGTAGAAACTACTAATCAGATAAAAAATCAGAGAAAAATAAATGTCGTGGAATTTCACTGCCTAAAGGGGGTCAGTTAACATATTAGTGTACATCCTTTCAATGTTTAAAAGTAGTTATTTAAAAATAAAGTTGAAATAAAAAAAATAATTATTTATTTTTATTTTATTCCATTGGCTATTATTATTTTTCAATTTGACCAGAGAGAGAGAGAGAGAAAGGGAAAGCGAGAAAGCAAGCCACCAGGTCCTGGACTTGAACCACAGTTGGTCATGTGGGAATCTAGTACCTTTAACCACGATGCCACCTGCCAGCCTCTAAATTGAAATATTTTACAGGCAACTTTGTGATTTTTCCTCCATATACATTATAATTTAAGCATTTCCTTCAAGCTCTTTTAAACATAATTTTATTGGATATATGCTATTCCATTATATAGATAGATCAATTTATTTAATCATCCTCTCAATGTTAAACTTTAATATTATTTCCAATTTTTTTATTATAAATAATATTGTATCAAACTTTTTTAGACATAGGCATTGTTCTTATATTCTATTTATTCCTTACAATAAATTTTTGGATGTGGAAACACTGGCTCTGAAATAAATCCAAGTTATTCCCAGAAAGGCTCAACCAATTAGTCTCCTTGGTAGTATGAGAATGCTAATATGTAAAATCCTTGTTCATGTTTAGTATAAACTATTGAGTACAAACCATTTCTCAGGTCAGGTAGTGCACAGTGATAGCACAACTGCATCCACATGGGAAAGGTACTAGGTACACATCCTGGAACCTAACCTGAGCAATTCAAACGTGCATGTCAATACTTGTGGTCTGGGGTTGCTTAGACTTGGGGTGGATTGTGGTGTGGAGTCCGTGTTAAGGATGCATTTCTATCTGTCTCTGTCATGAGAGAAATAAATAAACTTAAAAAAAAAAAAAGAACAAAAATTGGAATGAAAGCTTCACAAGATGGCGGCGGCCGGGGCCGAGGCACGAGGAGGATATGGAATATTACCTTGTAAAATGGAAAGGATGGCCAGATTCTACAAATACTTGGGAACCTTTGCAAAATCTTAAATGCCCATTACTGCTTCAGCAATTTTCTAAAGACAAGCATAATTATTTATCTCAGGTAAAGAAAGGCAAAGCAATAAGTTCAAAAGACAATAACAAAACCCTGAAATGTGCCGTTGCTGAGTGCATTGTAAAGAAAGCTAAACAAAGGATAGCTCTGCAGAGATGGCAAGACGAACTCAACAGAAGAAAGAATCATAAAGGAATGCTATTTGTTGAAAATACTATTGACTTAGAAGGCCTTCCTTCAGACTTCTACCACATTAATGAATACAAACCAGCTCCTGGAATCAGCTTAGTAAATGGAGCTACCTTTAGTTGTTCTTGCACAGATTGCTTCTTTGAGAAATGTCCTGTCGAAGCTGGAGTTCTTTTGGCTTATAATAAAAACCAACAAATTAAAATTCCACCTGGAACCCCCATCTATGAATGTAGTTTAACCTGATTGTCCCAATAGGATTGTACAAAAAGGTACACAGTATTCATTCTGCATTTTTTGAACTAGCAATGGCTGTAGCTGGGGTGAAAAAACCCTTGTGAAGATTAAAAGAATGAGTTTTG
>NW_006209642.1:556162-575587 GCF_000334495.1 Tupaia belangeri chinensis
GTGCTGCCCACAATAAACAGACGACACTGTCGTCTCCGTGCTGTAACACTACGCTGCTTGCCCTGGCTCTCACTCCTTCACTCAGGAAACCCGTTCGGCTGTCCCCCCGGGTCGGGACAGGTGAGGGTCAGTGAAAGATTTACTCTAAGGAATAGGGTATACAAAGCATGGAAGCAATAATTCTAAAACATGCTGTTTGTCTTGTCAGATTATGTAAAAATCAATCACAGTTTTGAGGAAGTCTATTTGTCTGTCAGTTTCTAAGCCCAAACATTCAACTTGCCATATACCTTGAATTCAGAGAAATAGTTAATTCAGTTTGGGCAAATATGTGTTTTATTTTTGTTACTTTATTGTAATGTCTATTTAATACTCACTGTATTTGTACTTGAGACAAATAGGTGATACTGAATTTTATAACCTATTTTCTACTTTTTCATTGAAACATTGACATCTTAATGATAGGAAAATTTTTTTTGAGAGGTTTTTTCACTATAGGGCACGTGCGCTCGCCAGACAGACAGAGACATAGAGACAGAAAGAGAGAAATCACCCCCCAGGGGAGATGGCCACGCCGCAATCTCTTCTCCTCCATTCTCCTCTTGGGATCTTGGGCACACATGCACACGCGCCCGGCGTGAGTTTTAAGCCACCGGGTCTGGGGAGCGAATTGGGTCGACTACGTGGGAGTCCAGCGACATAGCCATTACGCTAACTGCTGGTTTCCAATGATAGGAAAATTTAAGGTATAATAAATGAAAATTTTACTTTAAAAAAAAAAAGAACAAAAATTTCTTTCTTTTCAAGAGATTATGTAAGTGTGCATTCATTTACTAAATATAATTCCTTTTATTTATTTATTTATTTATTTATTTATTTATTTATTTATTTTTGTCAGAGAGTGCCCATGTGCACATGAGAGAGACAGAAAAACAGAGACAGGGAGAAACCATCCTCTCATGGAGCCTGGCGGTCCTGAAATTCTTACTTTTCCAATTCTCCATCATGCAAGATTACGGAGATGCTGGGGTTTGAACTCTGGTCAATGTCTAACCACCATACCATGGGGCTGATTCATATTTACTAAATCTAACTCTTCAATCAAGTAGTAATTTGTACCAAAGTATCTAAATTCTATATTTTCCAACACTGAAGTATCTAACCTTATCTTCTGTTAGCCTGTGATTTATAGTACTCTATTGGAACTGAGATCTGTTTAGGAGGTTTTGTATTCTTTTGATCTCTCAATTCAGACATGTCTCAGCACTACACTGATTTAATTAGATTTTTGTAGTATGTGTCAGCTATGTCTGATGGGACTTGTCCTGAAATATTGGATTTTGAAAAACTTTATTCACTGGTTGCAACTTGGTTTAGGGGATTGTTTTGCCCCAGAACACTTTGTTGCTTTTCCCTCAATACCTGTAGACACTTTCATTGTATTTTATCCAAAGGCAATAGACTAATAAGTTTCTCTGGTCAGAACACCTTAGAAGCTAGAGGATCCTTGGCTACTGA
The DNA here is from genome assembly GCF_000334495.1 of Tupaia belangeri chinensis. Taxonomy (NCBI): domain Eukaryota; kingdom Metazoa; phylum Chordata; class Mammalia; order Scandentia; family Tupaiidae; genus Tupaia; species Tupaia belangeri. The sequence goes on from NW_006209642.1 coordinate 557,681, forward strand.
AGGGGAAAGCAAGGAAAGCAGCTATTAGTGACAATAGTACAGAATGTAGAAATCATGGACAGGTCCAGAGGAGCAGAGAGGGATTGCCTACAGTCTTTGAGCCCTCTAGGGGGAAGTAATGAGAGAAGAAAACTCAGAGAACCACATATGGCCTAAGAGCCAATGAGGAGGAAAAAATAAACAGTAGAGAAACATCCATACAAATCTTGACAGAGTTATGAGAGTGAACTGTTAGGAAAAGTCAAGAGAATAAATATAACTGCCTTCCCTGATTAAGAGGGCTTCAAATAAATGGTGGTAACCTAAACCTTTAATGCAGTGTAAACTCTCTGAGAGTAGTTTAGTAAGTTAGAGGATTATTGTAGTCAATTAGGTGTGAGATGAAAAGTAAGAAGCTTTCAATCTCAAGTAGAATTGCATTTTGGATAATCACTTGGGATGAAGTTTATATAAGTATTATCACAGTGCTCTCTTTCATATATCACGCTTCTGGAGAGGAGGTAAGGGCAAAGAGGCTTGATACCTTGCTATCGCTGCACATACAAGCAAGGGGTGAATGTTTCACTGGCACAGAAAAAATGTCTGAAGACAGAAATCCCTTTGGAGGGGCTGATATTGTTATTGCTGGTTACCTAATGTAGAGGCTTTAGCCTAAGAACTAGAACTGTGGTTTTTCCAAAGGGGAGACTAAGGGAGCCCCATGTTGTCACTGACTAAGCAACTTATACCTGGGCTGCTTCTAACTCTGAGATCATCCTGCTGCCTATGGTGTCTCCTTTATCCCTTTATCATGTCCTGTCTTTTCCTTAAGTAGAAAGAGACAATGGAAGGTGTGTATATGTGTGTGAATATACAAGATGTATCTCTTGATTTTTCCACCCATCATGAATCATAACAAGTTAATAAGCAAAAAACAAACAAAAACAAAAACAAAAAACAAAAAAACAAAACAGGGTTAGAATTTTTAGAGTTCATTTAGTTTGATTTTTCCTAGCACTCCTAATGATGTGGAAAGGATTTTGCCATTACCTTGAAAACCAGCTTAATGCCTCCTACTTCCCATAAAGCAGGAGGTTAAAAAGAAACAGCTGCATAGGCCCCTGATGCCACAGAGTAAACACCCTCATGTCCTTTTCCTCAATAGGAGGAAATATTTTTAAATTTTATCGTTTATAGCCATCAGTTCTTCCACTACTTTAAGCCAAATGCTCTTGCTGGTTAGCTATAATTTTATTTATGCACGTAGTTAATCATGTCTCTCACCAGCAGATGGTTGTTTCACATAATGGTTCATAATAAACCTTTTTAACAGTCATATTATTAGATTACAGAAGGGGTGGTCAGTACTACCAAAGGATGCTGGAAGTTAGTTTTAAGTAAGCATCATCATTAACTAGAACAGGACATCTCGGACAAGAGATATTTTTCTAATCTACATTCTGAGCTTGCATCATTTAAAATCATAAACAGTCTTGCTACATATTTTTTTTTTTTGGAGAGATTTTTGCTATAGGATGCATGTACTCGCCACAAAGACAGAGAGAGACAGAGAGACAGAAAGCAAGAAATCATCCCCCAGGGGGATGGGCACACTTCAATCCCTTCTTCTTCATTCTCTTCTCAGGATCTTGGGCATGCACACACACACACACACACACACACACACACACACACCTGGTGTGAGTTTAAGCCACGGGGTCTGGGACTCAAACCACCGTCAACTACATAGGAGTCCAGCAACATAGCCATTATGCCAACTGCTGGACCCCATTCTTGCTACTTTCTAATATCAGTCTCCCAACAACTTTGCCAGTTACAAAGGCTTTCTAGTTACTGTGTGATCACATGCAAGTTCCTAGTTCCTAAACTCACCAAATCTTTGTTTCCCTGCAAGTGAAATACCCACATTTGAATTAGAAGTACTGGGTAAGAAGGTATAGAAAAAGTACTTAACAAAGGGCCTCATCTGGAGTAGAAACATACTAAGCGAGCATCTTTGTTTGTATTAACAGGCAAACTGGACCAGCTTTACTACTTTTATGCAATCCAAGAGGAAATGTCCAAAGTAGGACTCTGAGGATAATTGAGGAGTCTAGGAGGAATTGAGTTATGATTAAAGACAGGGGTAATTCAGTCTTTACAACTGCATAAAGTTAAAAGGCTGAGAGTGGTCATAGGACGAGACATAGCTGAAGGGCATCAAGGAGGCACTGCTGACCAAAATGCAATGAGATGATTAGAGTATTTGATGCAGCTAGACAAAGGAAAGGGAAATTGCAACAGTCTTCCTAATAAACAGCAGAAAGGATTACTGGTAACCCTAATATATTGGAAGAAATATTAATTTAAAAGTTACAGAAATATCATTTCAACAGAAGCCAAAAAAAAAAAATTCTCTTGTCCTCTGTTGATACATAAAAAAGGGGGAAGGAGAGAACAGAAACAAACAAACAAAAACTACCTAGGGAACTTTGAGTCCAAAGAGCAAAGAAACAAAAGATTAAGAACTTGGTAAAGACAAGAGACAATGAAATTGCAGTCCAGATCCTTGGACTGTTAACATTTTAAAATGCTATGCATTTGTACTTAAAATGGTGAACTATGTTTATCTTTCATAACACTTCATTGGTCCTGTGGAGTAATAAAATAAGCCAATAATTATTTCATTGTGCTTTATACTCATAAGTCACTTTATACTCAAAATTTCTATCAAATGCTTAAATGAGGAGTTTCTAAAGAATCGGATGAACTACTATTTTTATAAAAGTTTGTGTCATATGGGGTGTACAAAGCAATAAAATAAGTAAAAGAAAAGTCATTAAAAGTGAATTTACTGGAAAAATAATTTATTAAACTGTTTATTCAAAACTTGGAGCCTAAAGTCAGAAGCCAAATAATCTTTTAGTTAAAACAGGAAAGCCTGTATGACCTTTTCTAGTCTTAAGAGCTTTAAGTTAGTTGCCAATAGATGGCGAACTAAAGACTGCCAAGAACTAATCAAAATGCCTCCACACTCCCTTTCTGAAATCCCACCTAATAGAAAATCTCACCCATATGGGACACTTATTAATCAAATGATTTAAGACTTCTTCCTTTTGTTTTATAAAATCTATTCTTCATGTGATTAGCAAGTGGTGTGGTGGTCAAGGCACTGGATTTCTATTGGCCAACTGCTGTTCAAGTTCTGGACTTAACCGGCTGGACAATCACAGGGATGTGTGTGTGTGGGTGTGTGAGCACACATATGCACCTCAAATCTCGAGGGAATGGAGGAAAAGGGATTGTGCTGTGACCATCCCCCCCTCCACCCCAGAGTATGATTTCTCACATTCTCTCTCTCTCTGTTTCTCTCCAGGGAGCACACACACCCTATGGGGAAAACCTAAAACCAAAGCAAAACAAACGAAAAAAATTCTACTCTTCCTTTGAACTCTTCCAGAGTCTACCAGAACTAAAGTGAAGAAAGCTGACTTTAACTAGAATACACTCTGAATATATGGCCTTTGATTAATTCTGTATGTGGCTTTCACCTTTTTGACAATTTGAACAAAGATTCATTTTTCATCCTAACTTAGTCATGGCCGTACTGTGATAATGTTTTGCTTGAATTCAAAGAGCCTGTGTCATAGTATTTCCATCATACATCTATATACACAGCATGAAATATGCACACAGATTATTTCAGCAAGCAGAACTCCAAAGACAGAGTTTCTATGCTAGAAGGCTTGTTCGTTTTGGAGGGGTCTGTATTGTAACTTCATTGAATCCTAAATTGTTTCCCAGTTCACTGCAAAAGCCTAATTCTTGCCCGCTCTTTTCCTAGGAAATAGTCCCTATCCTTATGCCTCGTGTGTGTCTGTGTGAAGCAGTGGGGAATGATTAAGAGAAGATACAGGAGTCATTTTTTTTTTTAGTTTTTTTTTTTTTTTTTAAACTATAGGGTGCATGTACTCATCAGAGAGAAACAGAGACAGTGAGAAGAAAATTAAGAGATCACCCCCACCCCCATGCTACAATCCCTTCTCCATTCTCTTCTTGGGGTTTTGGGCATGCACACAAATTCGTCTGGTGAAAATTTTCAACCTATTGGTCCAGGACTTGAACCACTGCTGGCCTTGTGGGAATCTAGTGCCTTGACTGCCATGCCACCTACTTGCTTCACAGGAACCATTTTTAACTTTGAGAATGAGGAAAGTATAGCTAAATATTAAATATAGAGTAAAGCAGAAATCAAATAATGATTTTTAACTAAGTGGTTAACATTTGCCCAGCACATTGTAATATATTATAAATATTTGTTAAGTAAATACACTAATAAGAATATACATTCTCTACATCCTTTATACTAATTTTCATAGTGATTATGACATGAAACAGTGAGGAGGTGGGATAGAGGGTAACTGCAGAGTTGGTAAATGAATCAGATATTTAGTCTATTTTGTAGATTTTGTCTTTCTTTTTTAGAGATTGTTGCTTTAGGGTACATGTGCTTGTTGGAGAAACGGAGAGACACAGAGATACAGAAAGAGAGAAATGGAGAGAAATGTCCACGTTGCAATTCCTTCTCCTTCATTCTCCTCTTGGGACTTTGGACACACGTGCACATGCACCCAGTGCTATTTCAAGCCACCAGGTCCAAGTCTCAAACTGTGGTTGACTATGTGGGAGTCCAGCACCTCAACCACTATGCCATCTGCTGGCCCCTGTTTTGTAGATTTCTAAAAGTCTGCTTTCTCAGAATTTCTCCCACAGTGAATGGCCAGGCTAACAAAAGATTTCAATGGCAGAATAAACTTTTGAACAATCTTGGTTAATAAATTTCGCCAATTTTAGGAGGCCATTCAAAACTGTCAATATGTTATCTAGAAAGTACAACATATAGTTATGTTAGCACCCTTAATCCTTAACAGTATATTGCTATAGCATTAAGAATTTTAAAGACATAATTCTAAGGTAATGCAAGTTGTTATCAAAAAGGGAAAAAATATTATGAGAGAGCAGTAGGTGGGGATGGAAGACAAGATTTACTCATATTTGAATTTTGGATAGGGTTTCCAAGAAATTTTTCTGTTATTAATTACATGAGAATTCTTTGAAAAATATTTGACGTCTCTTCTTTTGATTTCTCTTTCCTTTTACATTTATTTAGAGTAGAATCTTACAATTAAAAATCCTGTTAAGAGGTACAATTGAAATGTCTTTTAGCCTGATTTAGCATCTGTTGTTCTGACAGGTCAAAATAGTTTTAAGAGCTTTGGCAGGCCTCACTGGGGAGAACCTAAGATGGGATAGTTGCCCAGTTCACCTCTGGAGAAAAGGTTTAACATCAACATGACCTGAAAGAATGAGCAAGCCCCACCTACATCACAGCAGGCCTGGCTGCAGTTTTATTACATGGCAAGTCAACTTGTCTGGGATGGAGGGAACAACCCATGAAATGGCCATCAGTTGTGGAGAGAAGAAAGTTTGCAAAGGAAAATACCTTAAGCTTTTAGAATAATGTATTAATTGCTGGAATTAAAATAATGTAAGGGGAGCCCTAAATATAGATTTATTGACAACTGCTAACACTTATTACACACTTGCAGTACTTTAGGTACTGTCCTAAGAATTTGCATATCTTAACTAATTTATTTCTTACAACCCTATGAGGTAGACACCAATCTTTTCTTTAGGAGAGGTGTTTGCTATAGGGTGCATGCGCTTGCCAGAAAGACAGAGAGACAGAAAGCGAGAAATCACCTCCCCCCGGGGCGATGGCCATGCTGCAGTCCCTTCTCCTCCATTCTCCCCTTGAGGTGTTGGGCATGCATGCACGCGTGCCCGGCATAAGTTTAAGCCACCAGGTCCGGGACTCAAACTGCAGTCCACTTACGTGAGAGTTCAATGACACAGCCATTACGCCAACTGCTGGTCCCAAGGAGACATTAATCTTATCTCCACTTTATAGATGGAAAACATTTCAGTATCAACAATGGTGCATGCCTCATGGTGGTCTGTGTGAGAATTTCTCTAGGGCACATAATTAGGTGTGGAATTGAGGGGCTATGGGGAAGTGCATGTCTTCATCTTTCTAGATAAACTGAATTTTCCTCCAGAGCAACTGCACCCCTTTATATTCTCAGCAAAGCATGATATTGCCCATTGCTCCATTGTCAGGCTTTTAAAAGTATGAAAATTTAAGGGATATGAAATTATCTCTGAATTATCTTTGTATTTTGTTGACTACTAACACTTCATCTTTTTTTTTTTTTTTATATATTTGTTGGTCTTCTGTTTTCCTTTTCTAGGATTTTACTTTTTCTTTGCTCATTTTTATTGAATTGTACTTGTTTTAATTGGTTATATATAATCTTATGCTTTAACTATTATTTTTTCTGCTGGTTATTGGCAGAGCTAATATTCTTTCCCAGTCTTTTTTCCTTCTTTCCTCTTTCTTTCCTAATGTCTTTTTATATGTATACATGCATTAATTTTAGCTTTTAATGTAGTCAATAGATCAATCGTTTTCTTTTCTTCTTTTTTTTATTTTTAGGTTTTTGCTATAGGGCAAGGGCACTTACGAGACACACACACACACACACACACACACACACACACACAGAGAGAGAGAGAGAGAGAGAGAGAGAGAGAGAGAGAGAAATCATCCCCCAAGGGGGATGGCTACACCACAATCCCTTTTCCTCCATTTGTCTCTTGGAATTTTGGGCATGCACGCATGCACACACACGTGCCCAGCATGATCTTCAAGCTGCCAGGTCTGGGACCATGATTAACCATGTGGGAATCCAGCATCTTAACCACTATGCCACCTGCTGGCCCTAATCAATCTTTTTTTAATAGTTTATTCTTTATATCCTAAAGAATTAATATATTTTCTAATACAGTAATCTCATTTCTGTCATGCCTCAAGTTTCCATATGACCATGTCTCTGTTTCTGGACTTTCTTTCAGATCTTTTCATCTCTTGCCCCCCTTCTCCTCTTTCGCATCCTTCTCCTTTTCCCTTAAATCCTGTGCCAATAGCACATTATCTCAATTGCTTTTACTTTACAGTTAGCCAAGATATCAGTAGAGTAATCCTGCATATCTTATTATTTTTCTTCAGTATTATGTTTCTTTATCTTGAGTCTTATGGTTTTTCTTCAATATTGTATTTTACTATTCTTGGGTCTTTTTCATTCTTATATGTTTGATAATTGAGTTGGTTAACTTTGATCAACTGACCTTTTGTAAGTTTAAATGTAAACGAATGATTTAATAGATTAAGTTGAGAGGTATAGTTTTCCATTTATTTAGATCTTTAATATTTTTCAATAATATTTTATCATTTCTTCATAACATGACTTGTTAGATTTATCTCTGGTATCTTATTGTTATTATAAATGGAAGTTTAAAAACATTTCATTTCCTAGTTGTTTGTTATTGGTGTGTGGGACTGCATTTGACGTTTTGCATTGATTTTTACATTGATCACACATCTATAACATTGCTGAAGTCTGATTAATTGTAACATTTGGTTGTCAGTTGTTTTGAAAAAATGGCAGTTCTGCTTGATTATTTATACTATATATTCCTTACAGATATGCAGATACTATACATATGAAAAAATATCTGTAATCTACCATCAATCTTCTTATTCTTGTCATTCAGAGCTATCTAGGACTTGTAATACAATGCAATGTAGTATTGTTGATAATGGATGCTCTAAGCTTTAGCCCAGTGACCAAAGTTTTTCTATTTAATGTCATTGCTATAAGCAAACAGAAAATTTCTTCCTGTTTTTGGGTAGTCCAGGTTAGGCTGTAATAACAAATGAATTTAGCATTTCAATGGCTTTCAGAGGAAAGTTCATGTCTCGCTCACACTTTTTCTCCCTTATGGGTCAGCTGTGGCACTGCTTTTATTGCCTGAAGCCAGGAAAAAGGATGATGGAACTCCATCTGTAACATCACCCATTACATGGCTGAGGGAAACAGCTCATGGTGAAGGGTCGTGGTTTCTAAATTTTTTGCTTAAAGGGGAGGACACATCTTTTCTGCTTACATTTTATTGATTGACTAGAGGAAGCCTAGTGGTCATGTCTGATTTAAACATGCTGGAAATATACAATCCTCCCTTAGGGATGGGGTATTTTAGAGAGAGGATGGAAATAATAATTTAAAATCGCTTTAGTTTGTGTGTCAGATGCCTGTTTGCATTTTTCAATAGACTGGACCATCCTTTTTCTTCCCCAGGTAAAGGGAGAAAATGGATTGCAAACCATTAACTTTCTATAGTGCATAAAAATTCAAGAGGTGAAATACTGTTGATATATGTTCATGTAATAAAATAGACTTTCCCCAAATTTATTTATTTTTCATTTTATTTTAAACTTTGTACTACTGTGGACCAGAAGCTAACTCATTCTCTCTCTCTCTTTCTTTCCCTCCTGCCCTTATACACTTTAAAAATATTGATGTTGCTTGGAAAAAATAATAGAGCCAGTAAGAAAACTCAGCAGTGTGATGTGTCTTATAAAGAAACCTCATTTCAGGGAAAGGTAATGAAAAATGTAAACATGATGTACCTTATCCAGTATTCATTTTTCTTTTTATACTTAGAGAACTCAGATATTTCAGAGGCTGGAGGAGCAGTGATATATTCAATTCCAAACAAAATTCCAGCATCCTTTGCAGATAACAGTGGTCGTGTAACCCAACTGTGGACAATGATTTGTAAGCAGAATTGAGGGTTCCAGGAAAGCTTCTTATAAAGGAGTAAGCTTCAGCTGATGTATATCTTTTTGCCTTTCTTGTTCCTGAGTGGAATATGGATTGGGTCCAGATATAAAACATATCTTATGACCACAAAGCCATCCTGAAGCAAGGGTCAAGAAGAATGCAAAGACTATAGCTCTGACATGTATGAGCTGCTGATCCAATAGAAGCAAGCATACATCTCTGTACATCTCATGATGTGAGAAAACACAACATATAATTTATTTGGGCCACTGTCTTGGGAGTTTGTATTACTCGGCAGCAATTATTCATTGACATAGTAGTCCAGAGCAGCACCAAGAGAAGATGCTTACAGCAGAGGAGGAAGGCTCATGAATCATTTGACCTCACAAAATACTTGATTTATATTTTTAATGGCATTTGTGGTAGCAGTTGTGTTTATGAAAATCCAGTCTCCCCTACTGGTGTAAAAATTCTTCAAAGGATATTCAGTCTTTGTCCCTAACTGCATGTTAATTTAGAATTCATAAATATTTTGGGTGAACTTATCTAAGTTTTATGTCATGTGGAAAACAAATTAAATCATGAGCAAAGATGGCTCTAATTTTTGCACTTGCAACTTATATGCTATATGAATAACATTTTTATTATGAGAGAGAATAGGGAATAGGAAATACGCCCTAATGAAGAAAAAAGAAGAAAGCTCCTAAAAATTCTCTATGCTTTTGCAAATAACACTACACAAAACTAAGAATAGCCATTATCCTCCTCATTTTCACTACAATAATATTCCTATTGACCCCTCTCATCAAACATGAACACATTTGTAAACATTTTAATGGGAAATAATTAAGCATCCACTTTACAGGCCTGGATTGGCTCTTTCTGACTTCTTTTTGTTTCCTAATTTTAAAAATTCTTTGAAGGGTACCCATTTTTCCTCAGTAATTAATGCAAAAAACACGGCATTGATATGGTTAAATTTCCAGGACTGTCACTTTTTAGGGATGGACTAAATGACTAGTGTATTTGCTTACAACAACGTCTTGAACTTGATGGAACTTATGTTGAAAATTAAAGTTGAGGGACCAGCAGATGGTGTAATGGTTATGTCACTGGACTCCCATGTGGTCAATTGTGGTGGTCAAGTCCTGGACTCAGTGGCTTGAAACGTGCATGCCCAAAATCCTGAAGGAGAATGGAGAAGGGAATGGCATGGCGATCCCCCTTGGGGGGAGGGTGATTTTTCACTTTCTGTAGCAAAAATCCCTCTTTCTCTCTCTAAAAAAAAAAAAAGAAAAGAAAAAGAAAGAAAATAAATTAAAGTTGACATTTTAATTTTTCCTTTAAACTGTATTTTTCCATGAAGTTTTTGAAGTACCTTTGTATAGCAATGAACAGCCAGGTTTATTTTGTTATTCCCTGAAATTAATATCTTCTAGGGAAGGCAGGTACTGAAAGAATAATTACAATAAAGTATGACCCTTCTTAGGATGAGGATGTCTAGAGGTGACAAAAGAGCAGGGAGAAACCTATCCCAGTCTAGATATTAGGGAATTCTGCAGAAATAGGAAAAGAATGTTTGGTCTGAATCTGGTAGAATGATGAACTGTGTCTCTAAAGGGACTCTCTTGGTTTTGCATTTAAAGACTATTATCAAGATTCTAGAATTTCTGTTTAGAAGATTTTTTTTGGTATCCCATGAGCCAAGCTAAAACATCCGCTTTTAAAATTTAATATACTTATATCTAGTATCCATGATCTTATGAAATAATCAGGATTAGATTCCAGTTATAACATGAGAAAAGTCAGTGGTAATTAGAATATATATTTCTATGCTTTCTAATTTCTCTTTCTCTCTTGAGCTATTCTTTTTATAAAAACAAAGAAAATAATAATACACAAACAGAAAGACCCAACCAACCAACCTATTGTCTTATAAAATAATTTACTGATGTCTTCCCTTTTTGTGGGACATTGTAAATTTAACTACTTTTAAATTTCAGAAGGACTTGCTACTTCATTCTGTAACTATTTCAGTTGACTATTGTTAATTAATAAAGTTAGAATGATGCATACAATATTTTCCCCATTTTAAGATTAAAAATATTCTTATGCAAACTATCCTTTACCAATAATGTTTTTCTTACATGCTACCCCATAATTAGAATCAGCTTATGCTTCATGACACATTCAGTATCTTAAGCTGCAGCCAAATTATTGTGAAATGTTTAATTTCTAGAGGAAGATGGAGATTTTAAATATAATCTCAGGCATATAAGTTATCGGACTGAAGAAATGAAGAGAAACATTTGTTTAGAATGCTCCAAACAACACAGGAAGAGGTGGGAGAAGAAGGGACAAGGGAAAAAATGTGAGGAGCAAGAACAATATTTATTCACCAATAGAGATTATATGGTTTTATTAAATGTCCCAACCTAACGTGAAAATGGTCTAGGCTAGTGTTTCTCAATGTTTAGAGTTTATAACACTCATCTGGGACCTTTTAAAGATACAGATACTGATTCAGTAGTACAGGAGTAGGGCCTAAGATGGTGTGTTTCTAAGACTTCCATAAGCTGCTGGTCTGTTGAGTAGCCAGATTCTAGGGCTGTTGCTGTGAATATTGGCTCCTGTTAGAAACACCTGGGGAAATAAAAAAGATCCTGATGTTCTGGCCACACCCCTGAACTATTAAGTTAGACCTGCTGGTGCTGAGACTCAGGCTTCAGTGTTTTTTAAATCTCCCCCAGGATATACCAGTGTGTAGCTAGACTTGAGAAACCACTAGTCAGAGGATTATTGTCCCTCATCATTGGCAGGAACTGGTGGATTCACTCCAATGGTACTTTAGAATCACTCATAAACTGAAAGTCAAATTGCTCTATTACAATAGACTGCAGCTGAGAAAACAAAACGTGCACCACATTATTTAAATAAAAGCCCAGCACACATAGGATATGTTTGGCTTCATAGATCCTCAAAAATGTTATTGTTTCTGTTCTTGCATAATTTTGTGATTGAGTTCTGTGTAAAAGTATGTCTTGGGAATAGTGGTTGAAATAAGAAAAATAAGCCACTATGTTTCTCCCTGCATGAACCTGGAGTGATTGGAAGGCTGATCTCTTCACACTGACTTGTCTGATCTTCTCAGGAATGGCAGGATTCCAGGGAACAGAGCCTTGAGTGTTGGTTCTAATTTATCCTGGTCCATTCCTTACAAAGTGAGTTTCCTCCTAGCCCTTATTTCTTACACATACAGAAAAGTATCTTAGTTTTTAATGTATCGCTGAGTTTTAGAATTGTGTTCCTTTGTTCAGCCTATATGTGTTAATATTTTTAATTGCAGGCAACTGATCTGGAATCTGAGTGAATGATATAGAAACGTTTATTTAAAAGAATAACGGTGTGGGACCAGCAGTTAGCGTAATGGCTATGTCGCTGAACACCTATGTAGTTGAGCACGGTTCGAGTCCTGGACCTGGTGGCTTAAACTCACGCTGGGCGTGTGTGTGTGTGTGTGTGTGTGTGTGTGTGTGTGTGTATGCCCAAGAACCAGAGAAGAGAATAGAGGAGAAGGGATAGCAGCGTGGCCATCCCCCCTGCAGGGGTGATTTCTCGCTTTCTGTCTCTCTGTCTCCCTCTGGCGAGTGCACATGCCATATAGCAAAAAACCCCCAAAAAACCAAACACACCCCCCCCCCCCACCGCAAGCAAAAAATAATGGAGAATAATGGGAAGCTCATAGGACATCAGAGATAAGAAAAACCCGATCTGAGATTAAATGCCCAGGAACAAAGCTGAAACCACACTGTCTGAAAAGAAATTGCCACTTGTGTTAGATGTTAGAATTTGCCCAGCTGCCATTTTGCACCAAGAACACAACACTGCATTCACTTTGTGACTGAAAGCTGGATACAACTTCACCCCATTCAGAAGAAAATGGATTTTGTCTGTTTTCTCATAGTGCTCATTAAGTTCTCCTAGGAATGTACGATGGCATTTCAGAGCTGCTCCTAACAGCAGGGGTTTGTTCTACCTTAACCAAGCATGACTTGAACGGCGGGAAATGCTTCACACACAGGAAGGGCATTTAAAGATCGCAGCGGTAGGTGGCGCTCGCAGGCGGTTGGTCAGACAGAGTGGCCCGGAGGCTGACGTGAGCAAGGTCAGACCAAGATGGCGGTGCGGGCTGTGCAGGCTGTGCGGGCCGTGCAGGCCGTGCATCTGGAGTCTGACGCCTTCCTTATTTGTCTCGACCACGCTTTGAGCACAGAAAAGGAGGAGGTAATGGGGTTGTGTATTGGGGAATTAAATGATGACACAAAGGATGACTTCAAATTTTCATATGACGGACCCGACATGCGCACAGTTGCGGAAAAGGTTGATACCGTCAGAATTGTTCACATTCATTCTGTCATCATTTTGCAACGTTCCGATAAGAGGAAAAACCGAGTAGAAATTTCTCCAGAGCAGCTGTCTGCAGCTTCAACAGAGGCAGAGAGGTTGGCTGAACTAACAGGTCGCCCTATGAGAGTCGTGGGCTGGTATCATTCCCATCCTCATATAACTGTTTGGCCTTCACATGTTGATGTTCGCACGCAAGCTATGTACCAGATGTTGGATAAAGGCTTTGTAGGACTTATTTTTTCTTGCTTCATAGAAGATAAAAATACAAAGACTGGCCAGGTACTCTACACTTGCTTCCAATCTGTAAAGGCCCAAAAGAGCTCGGACTATGAGAGGCTTGAAATCCCAATCCATATTGTACCTCATGTCACTATCGGCAAAATATGCCTTGAGACAGCAGCAGAGCTGCCTAAGGTCCTGTGCCAGGAGGAGCAGGATGCATACAGGAGGATTCATAGCCTAACACATCTGGACTCAGTAACCAAGATCCATAATGGCTCAGTGTTTACCAAGAATCTGTGCAGTCAGATGTCAGCGGTCAGCGGGCCTCTCCTGCAGTGGTTGGAAGACAGATTGGAGCAAAACCGACAGCATTTACGGGAGTTGCAACAAGAAAAGGAAGAGCTTATGCGAGAACTTTCTCCTCTAGAGTAAAGCAGGAGACAACATGGAAAAAGATGAACATCCAGTATAAAATTAATTAAGCTAAAATACACTTTGAAGGAGGACTCACATTACCAAACATAAAGATTAACCATAAATCTACAGTAAAAAATTAAGATGGTACGGTATTAACAGAGGCATGAGTACATAAATCAATGGAACAGAAGAGAAAGACCAGAACTAAACTCACATAAATATGCTCAACTAATTTTTTCAAAGCATAAAGCAATTCAATAGAAGGATATCCTTTTCAACAAATTATGCTGGACTCCCATAGGCAAAAAATAAGTAAGATTTTACCTAGGCCTCATACCTCAAATAAAAGTTAACTCAAAATATATCATGGACTTAACTGTATGATATAAAACTATAAAACTTTTAGAAAAGAAATCATAGGAGAAAAATCCTCAGGATCTTGGACTTGGGCAATAAATTCTTGGGCTACCCCAAAAGCATATTTTATGAAAAAGAAAAGCTGACATATTAGTCTTCACCAAAATTAAAAACTTTTACTCTGTAAAATAAGAGAAAAAAACAAGGTACAGATTGAGAGGAGATATTTGAAAACTATATATCTGATCAGTCTGGAATACCATATGCTTAAAATGCAATAATAAAAAAAAAACTAACAAAATCAGCAAAATTTATGTATAGGCAATGCACCAAACAGTATATATGGATGTCAAGTAAGCACATGAAAAGATGTTGAATGTCATAAATCATCAATGTATACAAACTAAAACCACAATGATACATGACTTACATGCTTATCAGAATTGCTAAAGAAAAAAAGTGAAAATACCAATGCTGTTAAGGATACAAACCGGAACTCTCATACTTTGCCAGTAGGCATGTAAAATGATACGCCTGCTTTGGAAAAGAGTTTGGAAATTTCTTATAAATATATATATGAACCCTCAATTTCACTCCTAGACATTTATACCAGAGAAATGAAAACCTATGTTGGCCCAAGAACCTATATACAAATGTTCATAGCAATTTTATCTGTGCTAACCCAAAACAGGAAGTAACCAAGAAGGCCTGCAATGGGTAAGTGGTTAAACAAACCATCTGTACTATGGAATACTACTTTGCACCAAAAAAGGATAATCTATTATTACACAAAACTTGGATAGAACTCAGGGATGTTGTGAATGAAAAAAAAATCTCAAAAGGTCACATACTATATGGTTACATTTATATAACATTCTTGAAATGTCAAAATTATAGAAATAAACATATTAGTACTTACAGGGACAGGGATGGAGGGAGTGTGGGATATGTATAACTCTATATGTCTCAAGGAGTTCCTTTGTGCTGAGAGAACAACTCTGTGTTACTACCACTAACATTGTCGTGTTGAGTTGTTGAGTGAATCTATATCCGTTTCAAAACTGCATAGATCTATGCACACATACAAATGAATGCATATAAAATCTAGTAAAAATAAGTCTATAGTTTAGTTAGCAATATTATACCACTATCAATATCTTGGTTTTGAAGTTGTACTACAGTTATGGGGGACATTGTGTTAAGGATATGTGGGACTCTGTATTATTTTGCAGCTATCTGTGAGTCAGTAAATATTGAAAAAAAAATTAAAACCGTAAGTTTTAAATAAGGAGAAAAACACACTGGAGAAATAAGCAATAATAAGTAGTAGACTGTCAGTCATCTACTACTCTTCACATAGTCCTTTTGTAATTTGAGTTAGTAGAGACAGCATCAATTTTATTTTACTTTAGTGGGCACTTATTTGGGGTCTACTGCATATTTAAGATGCAAATGAGGAGATAAATTGTCTGAGGTAGAAAGGCTTACAGTGTTTTTAGGACAAGTTCCACATGTATTATTTTAATCTACTGTTGCAAAATGTAATGTATATATGGAAGAAGACACTTTACTGACACAAGCTGTGTGCAGAGGGAAGATGAGAAGAAATAATAAACCACTTTAAACTTCATTTGCTTTAACTTAAATCAGACATAATGAAATAACTAACATGTATGTTGCATTATATTCCTGTTTTCCTATATTTACCAAACATTATATAAGCTCTTCAAGGGTGAATATCCCTCTATTAATTAATTTTTTTTTTGAGAGCTTTTTTGCTACAGGGTGCATGTGCTCTCTAGAAAGACAGAGAGAGAGAGAGAGACAGAAAGTGAGAAATCACCCCCCATGGAGGATGGCCATACCACAATTCCTTCTCCTCCATTTTCCTCGGGATCTTGGGCACGCACGCACACATGACCGGTGTGAGTTTAAGCCATCGGGTCCAGGAGTTGAACCATGGTTGACTACATGGGAGTTCAGCAACATAGCCATTACGCTAACTGCTGCTCCCCTATTATATAAATTTTGCTATTATTTATTATACCTAGCATGTAAATAAACACGTAGTAATTGTCCAAGTATTTTTTGTTGAATGGAATTACTTTTGGGAAATGTATAGTCAGAGTACTCCAAAATATTTACCGTACTATGTAAATAATACTATAAAATAAAACATCATTTCAAATAAGCTTACTGTTTGATCATCATAGTCAATTATAATGAACAGTTGTTGAACTAGCAAGTGAATTTAATATTGTTATTGTTTGTAGGAAATTAAGCCTTTCTAACTTGAGATATAGCCTTGACAAGATCCATATGATAATAAAATTTTAAAATTGACATTAACAGTTGTCATGATTTCAGTTACTCTGCTCTTTGCTATTATTGTCCCATTTTTACAGGATATGTTTTCCAATGCCAGGTTTGAGTACGTGATCTATTTATGACTCAAAGATGGAAACGTCTTATTGGTTTCTCGTATATTCTTGAACTGTCCATAGATTAAAAAGATACTTATGTAGGGGTTGGATGGTAGTACGGCAGCTAAATGTGAGACAGAAACACTTGAGAAGGTTGCCAGTTCAAGTCTGGAGAGCTCTCTAAGTAGCCAGGCATGTGTGTGCTCCTGATTTGGGCTAGCTAAGGCTGGGAGTGTATCACTGCATCAAGATCCTATGGGGGGGGGTACTATAACTCTATCTCTCTCTCTCATTCACAGAATAAATAAACTTTAAAAATGATTATGCATATAAGTAAGTAGTTTCAGGAATCAGAAAAATGTCTGAATAACAATATATTTTGCAAGGAACTCACTGGAGATATTAGGTTGTTGGAAAAGTCATGACACATTTTTGCATAGAAAACAAGAAAAGTATGTTACGACTTTTCTGACAACCTAGTAGTTTAAGCAAAATAAATAGTTTACCAAAAGGCTTCATTGTATCCTGTATTATCCCAAGAATAGAAAACTGGGACTCAAGAGCAGACTAGAATCTGGGACTGGAACTCTATCAAGAATTGTGGGAGTCCACTCTGTTTCTCGTCTTTGCTTCTCAAGGTAAATTTACAAGTCCTTCCTGGTTACTTCTTAATGATTTTTTTTTTGTTGTTGTTGTTAAAGTACATTTTTTTAAATTTTAGCAACCTTTTTTATTTTTTTATTTCAATTTATTTATTTGCATTCGTTCACTGTACATCATTACAGCATACAAAATGAGATTTTCCATCCAGAGTACACTGTATATTGTCTCAATCAAGCACATCAAGAAACATGTTATTGTCAGCAAATAATTTTCCATTTCTTCTTTTCTGTATGTTTTGCTTTTTTTCCCCCATCCTTGATTCCCTATCTCTTACCCTCTGCCATCTCCCACTCTCTTTCCACACTGTCTCTTGTATCTATGTTTGCTTTCTATACTGTTTTCCCCCCACATTTTATTGAATTACTAAAGACCTTAATTAATCTAAATATTTTCATAGCAAACACAGGTGATATATACATTTCCATGAACACAAATCTAACTAAAACAGTATGAACACATTTTTATTTTTTTATTTTATTTTATTTTTTTTATTATCATCATCATAATCTTCTTTATATTACATTGTATTACATATAACTTTACAGTGTATTACATTGTTTTTTCAAAAGGGAATGCCATGCATGTCCGTCAGTACAGAGACATTAATCTCCCCACTTCAACATTCAATATCTTTTCTATGTTTTCCCCAATCATTATTTTTATTATTCTAATTATTTTTTTAAAACAGTCAATTG
>NW_006209642.1:580491-590670 GCF_000334495.1 Tupaia belangeri chinensis
TTGATGATTTCCCTTGACGGAGAGGCCTTTTGTTGGTTGCTCATATTTCTTGAGCCTTTGTGATTGTTCTTAGTCATCAGGTAATTTATATGTTTCTTGCTAACTTATTTAAGGTATCTCTGATTCTTAAAAGTTGTACAGGCTTAGAAGATTGATGATTTATCTTATGGTTGGCCTACCTGTTACTCACAATTACCATTAACTGTTGCCACTAGCCCTGGAAGGCCCAAAGTCCTCGCTGTATCTAAGGAGTGGTGAGCCTTCAACTCACCAAATAAGCAACACCCCAAGAGCAAAGAAAAACAAAATGGAAAAAGAAAATTGCGCGCCGCGCGCTACTCAAATCACCAAAATTCAAACAGTCCAAAGGCTAGTGGAAAGGGATCAGACAATGAATGACAGTACCAGGTTGGTCGCCTGCAGCCTCAGTCCGCCTGGTGTCCGGAACTGCTGGCCGGCTCGATCCCTTGTTAATGATTTTAATGTTTAACTTTTGCTGGTACATACTTAAAGTAACTTGTTTTTCAGAGTACATACTTAAAGTAACTTTTTTTTTTTTTTTTTTGCTTTTAACAGCCTGTTGTGGTCAGGGATTTGACAATTAAAGTATGACTTCATGATATATTTTGAAGCTCATCTTTTCGACCTTGTTTATATTCAATATACATCTTAGAAAACAATCACTTCTTTGTCCCAATTTGGTTGGCCTTGTATACCTTTGAAATGTTGGATTGCATTTACACAGTATAAATGTAATATTCTATTCTAGTTGCTGTAGTTTACTCCTTTTGTCAATACAATATTTAGCTTTTTATTTTCCAACAATTTTTCCTCAGCAGTTATTTTTCTGAAAAGATCACATCCTTTACTTTTTGCCCTTGGGATACTGAATTAATTTTTAGAAAAGATTTATTTATTAAAAATTAATTACAAAAACAATATATACCATTTTTAAAAAGTGAAAAATCCAAACATATATAAAGAACATTTTAATCATCATTCCATGCTAAGCTACCATTCATTACTACAACTAATCAATGTTGCTAGCAAGGTTTATCTTTTAACATATTTTTTAATGCACATAAACATGTACATGCAGGAACCAGCAGTTAGTGTAATGGCTATGTCACTGAACTCCCATGTAGTCGACCATGGTTCGAGTCCCGGACCCAGTGGCTTAAACTCATGCCAGGTGCGTGTGCATGCGTGCCCAAGATCCCAGGAGGAGAATGGAGGAGAAGGGATTGCAGCCTGGCCATCCCCCCTGGGGGGTGATTTCTCACTTTCTGTCTCTCTGTCTGTCTGGCAAGCGCACATGCCCTATAGCAAAAAACCTCTCCAAAAAAACCCATGTATATGCATAGATAATAAATATATACATATAATTTTTATATTTTTTCTAACTTAAAAAATCAAGTAAATAGATAAATTTTCTAAACTGCAAAATATCCCCTGTACTAAAGGATGTACTAAATATAGGATGTACTAAAATATAACTCATTCCTTTAGTATTTGGTTTCCCATTCTTTGTGTGTGTGTGTGTATCTTTCCTTTTTCTTTTTCTTTTCTTTTTTTTTTTTTTGAGAGATTTTTCCTATAGGGCGTATGCACTCGCCAGAAAGACAGAGAGAGACAGAGACAGAAAGCGAGAAATCACTCCCGAGGGGGGATGGCCACGCTGCAATCCCTTCTCCTCTATTCTATTCTCCTCTCAGGATCTTGAGCATGCATGCACGTGTGCCTGGGGTGAGTTTAAGCCACTGGGTCTGAGACTCAAACGGTGGTCGACTACATGGAAATCCAGCGACATAGCCATTATGCCATCTGCTGGTCCCCCATTCCTTATATTTTTATATTTTTTCTTTTATTTCTTTATTTACATTTGGTCACTGTATATCATTACAGCACATCAAATGAATTTTTCCATCATGAATGCATTCTATATTGGTTCAGTCAGAGATATTAACCATTTATATTACTATCATCAACAAATAATTTTCCATTTTTGGGTCTCTTAAATGTTCTGCTTCTTTTCTTTCCCCCGATTCCCTCTCTCCCACCCTCTTCCATTTCCCACCGTCCTCTCACACTGTCTCTAGTATCCACATTGCTCTCCATGCCTCTATACTACTAAGTGAAACAAGCCAGACAATGAAAGCGGTTACATGTCCCCACTCAATATATACCGAATGTCTGCACTTTATAGCAGAGACTGTAAGACTGAAGATATGACCTATACTTTGTAAGTCACCCAGTCTCAGATACTTCTGTTTGGCAACATAATAATGGACTAAGACAATATGTATACACATCCTATTGGTTCTATATCCCTGGGGAGCCCCTAATAGATAAGTCCTGATTGAATACCAATAATTAAGTATCGAGAAAAATAGTAGAAGTGGAGAGAAATAATATCTATGCTTTGAAATGAGCATGGTTTTACTTTTTTGGGAGGTGGGTCAGTCCATTACTATGGATATTAGGTTTATCTAATCAGTAGTTGAACTGGATTTAGGTTTAGTTGTCATTATCCTCACATCTTGGGTTTTAAATCCCTCAACTATTTGTGTATATTGTGGAGGCTGGTATAGAAGCTAGCTCATCTCAGTGTTATTCCTTATTCCCAAGCTTTGAGAAGTCTCTGTACTCGGTTTTCTTTTTCTTTTTCTTTCTTTTCTTTTTTTTTTTTTTGAGAGGTTTTTGCTATGGGGCGCATGTGCTCGCCAGACAGAGAGAGATAGAGAGACAGAAAGTGAGAAATCACCCCACAGGGGGAATGGCCATGCCACACTCCCTTCTCCTCCATTCTCCTCTTGGGACCTTGGGCACGCACGCACACGTGCCTGGCGTGGGTTTTAAGCCACCGGGTCTGGGACACGAACCGCGGTTGACTACATGGGAGTCCAGCGACATAGCCATTACGCTAACTGCTGGTCCCCCTCTGTACTTGGTTTTCTAACCCAGCCTCAGTGAACAGACTGTATACCTGGACTTTGGATGTGGGGCCTTTTCAGCACTCATGGTCCTCCTTCCAAGGCAATCAAACCGTTACCTTGTATCTTGGAGATTTCAAGCATGGTAGACTTTTCTTCCTTTTTGCCGGTGCACATAGACTTTTGCTTTGTTTCAGCCTAGGATCCTGGATTCAGGAGATTTTTTTGCCCCTTCCAAAAAAATAGATAACTTTTACTTCAATCCGTCTTCCAGAAGCAGTTAATCTTTGTCTGGATTTGGGGGCGAAAGATAAGGATTCCTACTATTAAAGCAATGATTTCTGCCTGAGAAGTAATGTCAAGATTGTTTGCTCTCCCGCCAGTGTCTTAAGTGTCTTTTACCTCATGCAGTAGAATGAAAATAGTAGTGTTTTGTGCCATGTCCCAGTGGTAGCTGATCACCTTTCATGTGATGGATCTGCTGAGGGGGGCAACTCTCACTGGTCTTATGCCTGCCCACATTTTTCTCGTGAGTACTTAATAGAGATCATAAAAAAAACATTTGTGAGTGAATGTGAGCTTCCTTTCTGTCTGAAGCTTTAAATTATTCTAAATTGTGACACTTGCCCACACTTGGACTTTAGGAATTTGTTAAACTTTCAGCTTATTTATTCTTGCTTTCATGGCAGCTACCCTTCTTCTTTGTACTCTGCCAAAGGTAAAGTACAAGTTTGTGTGTTCAATTTCTCTTCAGAGGGACTCCTTACACTTTAAAATTAAGTTCAATTTTTGTCTTATTACATGAATTCTCTGATGGGTTCAAGAAAGAAAAAATATTAATTGCTAGAGAGTACATGTGCTCTTCAGAGAGACAGAGAGAGATACAGACAGACAGAGAGAAAGCACTTCCAAATGGGGCATGGTCATGCTGCAATCCCTTCTCATCTATTTCTCTATCTTGTTGCTTCTTGGGATTTGGGACATGCACACACACATGCCCAACCTGTTTTTAAAGTCATTGGGGTCAGAATTCAAACTGTGGTTGGCCATGGATCTGAATCCCTTAATCACTAGCCTGTGAGGCTGGCTTGTCAAGAAAAATATGTTTTCAGGGGACCAGCAGTTAGCGTAATGGTTATGTTGCTGAATTTCCATGTAGCCGACTGCAGTTCGAGTCCCGGACCTGGTGGCTTAAACTCATGCCGGGGTGTGTGTGCATGTGTGCCCAAGCTCCCGAGAGGAGAATGGAGGAGAAGGGATTGTGGCATGGTCATCCTCCCCTGGGGGATGATTTCTCACTTTCTATCTCTCTGTCTCTGTCTGGTGAGCACACGTGCCCTATAGCAAAAACCTCTCAAAAAAAAATTATGTTTTATCTGGGTTTTGTTAGAATGAGCATAATATTCTCTTGCTGCTTTTTGCACTTCAAGCCAAAGCAAAATCTATTGCCATTATTTTTTATTTAGAGTATAGTACCTTTTAAAGAATTATTTTTTACATTTTACCCATTTACCATTTCAGTGCTTGTCCTTTCTTCTTGTTTGATTTCCTGTCTATCATTTCTGTTCTGCTCAAGAAACTTCTTGAAGTATTTCTTTTGATGCAGATCTAATGGCAACTAGTTTTGTCAAATTTTGTGTAAAATGTCTTTACATTTATTTATTTTTTTTGAAAGATATTTCACCAGAATTAGAATGCTACAGTTTCTTTTTCATTTCAGGCCATTAAAAATGTTGTTCAATTATCTATAGCTTCAATATTTTTAAAATGGGAAGTCATCTTTCATTAATGTTTCTCGCTATATATCTTATTTGGTTGATTTTAAAATTATTCTCTTTAGCTTTTATTTTAAGCAATTTTCTTATCATACAAGTTTTTTCCTTTTATCACATATGAATTGTTTTTCTTTTTATTTACCCAGCTTGAGGTTTATTGAGCTTGTCGAGTCTGTGCATTTAGTTTTTTTTTTTTTTTAATTTGGGGAAATGGGGTAATTAATAAAAACTAAAAACTTATTTGTGCTGTTCGTCTTCTTACCACCCTCTGCAATTCAAACTGAATTATACAACTAAGTATTGTCTTATAGTTTACTGAGTAATGTTTATTTCTACTTATTTCCTCTATGCTACTAGGCTGTCTTTATGTCACTATCCCTTTCTTCTGCAGAGTCCAATCTGCTGTTAATCAAATACATTTTTGAATTTATATAATGTATTTTAATGCTCTAGGATTTGTATTTTTTATAAGAATTAAAAACTATCTCTTGAAATTTCTCATCATTTTAGTTATTGCATCCATCTTCTCCTGTAATTTTTTAAATATTTATATGGTATAATTCTTATATATTATTTATTACATCTGAGTTATTTGTGGCTCTAATTTGATTGATGCTTTTTTGATTATGGATTAATTTTATCTGCTTCTTTGCATACCTAATACTAAAAAAAAATTGATGCTGTATTATGGATAACTGATTCTATTCTCTTGTTCTGAAGAGTGTTCAATTCTGCTGTAAGCGGTGGTTAAATCACTTATATGTCACCAAGATCTGTAGAGGATTTATCTGTGCTCTGTTAGTGTTGTTTATTTCCTTTTTACCATTAATTGAAAGTGTAGTTCTTAGTGTTGGGATCTATTATTTGTAATGCTGAAATTCCTTCTAATTTGGTTCAACTTGAACTTGAAACTCTGTCTTCATAGAAAAGGCAACTGCTAAGATCACAGGTGAGGCATATTAGTTTTTCAGATGAATTCCTTATAATCCATAGACCAAAACTTAGAAATAATCCATACACTTAACAGGTGCTAGTATATAGAGTTTAGAATTGACTCCACTGTGGGTTTCTTTTTTTAATGAAAAATTATTTATTATTACTATGTATATATTTTTAATTTTCTATAGGACATATGTGCTCATCAGTAGGGACAGAGAGAGAGAAACCCACAGGGAGAAAGAGGTAAACTGAAAAGGCAACCTGCCAGATCAGGAACTCAAACCACAGTTGGCCATGTGCGAGTCCAGCACCTTAACCACCTTACCACCTACTGGCCCTTTTCTGTGGGTTTTTATGTTTGAGTGTTTCTTTTTAAATTTCTATCTAATTGGATCAACCTTGACTTTGACCTATGACTCCCCAACCAAGTACAACTGCCACTTTCTACTTGAACTCCATAATTCATGCTCAACAGAAACCAAGGAGTGTCCTTAAGAGAAAGTCTAGTTAAATGTAGATTTCTCTAATTTGCTTTTATCTTCATTTTAAAGGGCAATAACCCTGCCATATATGCTTGCTTTTGTAGAATTGGTATTTTAAAAGTAGATTTTGAACAAATTGAACAGTTTCGTTTAGTTGTAAAACACAAAAATTTCTTCCTTAAATAAGTAAAATAAGAGCAGAGTCCTTCTCCTATACTTCGTATACTGTGGAACCCTTTTCTCTGTTTCTGGAAATTAAAAGTTTTGCTAAATCTGAACTTTCAAAACTTACAATGATCTTACCTTCTTTGATTTAATTATTTTAAATTGGGGGAGGGCATGTGTGCCCAGTAGACTGAGAGAGAGAAAAAGACAGAGAATTCCCTAATAGGACATGGTCACACAGCAATTCTTTCTCCTCCTTTTCGCCATCCTATCAGAATTATTGGCATGCACACAGATATACTTGACATGTTTTTCAAATCACTTTAGGCTGGGATTCACCTCTGTGGTATCTGGCTTCCTGTGCACAAGGCTTAACTCCTGCTCTACAGAGTTTGCCCTTTTCTTGATTTTGACATCATGCATAATGTACATTATAATATTCAAAACTGATCAATTTTTATGTATTTACTTTGTTTCAGGCCCTATGATGAGTACTTAATTCTATTATTTCTTTTAAACTCATAACAACTTCGTGAATTAGGTTTTGTCATTCTCGTTTATTATTGTTAATTTTTTTTAGAGAGAGACTTTTGTGATAGGGTGCATATGCTTACCAGTGAGACAGAAAGCAAGACTGTACCCTAGCCCTCGCACCCCCCAGGGAGGATGGCCATGCCACAATCCCTTTTCCTTCATTCTCCTTTCAGAATTTTGGGCATGCATGTACCCACACCTGGCTTCAGTTTTTAAGCTGCCGGGCCTGGGACTCGAACCAAGATTAACTACATGGGAGTCCAGCAATGTAACCTTTATACCATCTGCTTATCCCTGTTATTCTCATTTTATATGTGAAGAAATGAGACCTAAAGAGATCCAATACAATGTCTAGGTTCACAAAAATATATTAGAACCAGGATAAAAATCCAGTTTCATTTGGTTCCAAAGGTCATGCTGCAGTAGGCCATTCAGCAATAGATAATATTATCTGCCTATAATTTTATTGCACATTCTCTTTTTTAAAGATATGTGTATACCTTAGAAGATTATACTTGCCTTGGAATTTGCAAAAATACAGAGAAGTAATGGTAATCATAATGAAATACTGTATTTACTGGATTAGGCAGAGTAATTCTATATATACTATATATATATATATGAATATATGTGTGTGTATATATATGCGTATATATACACACACACATATAAATATAATTTTTTGAGAGATTTTTGCTATAGGGCACATGCACTTGCCAGAGACAGAGAGAAAGACTGAGAGAGAAAGTGAGAAACCACCCTGTAGGGGGATGGCCATGCTGTAATCCCTTCTCCTCCATTCTCCTCTCAGGATTTTGGGCATGCATGGACAAGCATCCAGTATGACTTTTCTTTTTTTTTTTTCAGAATAACAAAAAATATTTTACTAAAACATAAGATTTACAGAAGTTTCCAGACAAGCCATACAAAATGGTCACAAGCTTTTTTCGAAGGGGTCTACACTTGACAGCAAAGTCACAATGTTATTAGTGAGGGCTGTGATGTTTGTTTAATGTTCCCATTTTGGTTCAAACAATCAAGCTTGTCCATCTACAGCGTCTAAATAAAGTTAGACTTGGCTAGAGTGTATATTCTAAAGAACTGATTAGCTGCTTTTAACCAATGCGATTAGATCACCATAAAAAGGGGGAAAGGAGCCCATAAAATTGAAATAAAACCACCTCCCCCTTCAAATAAAATAAAATAAAATAAAGGAAACACCCATGCCCCTGCAGCTAACCCTGACAACTACCTTCATTCACAGTGCTTTATACTTAAACCATGATGAGGGAAATGAATAAAACAGCAAGGGGCCACTGCTATTAAACATTTCACAACAATCCAGATGATACTTCTAGCCTCTGCTCATGCTTTACAACAGTGAATCAGGACAAGACATAGATTTGCTAATGTGCATTTAATCACCAATGGACTGAAGATGCCTGGGCGTTTATTCTGTAATGTTTCTAAGATGGTGTCCATTAAATGCAAACAAAAAAGGAAGAAGTCTTGGCAGAACAGGAGAAATGATGCACACTTGATGATCAGATCGATTTAAATATTATTCATGGCATATAGCCTAGCCCATGCTCTAGCTGTTTCTACGGCTTGGGCTTCGTTGGTCTTCCACTGCTCCGCTACATCATTTGCTAATGGATCATCTGGATTGGGAGCACTTAACAAAGCCTGGGTTGGTAGCAAATTGTGCGGATCTGCAGTGCTGGGGATCACTTATCTTTCAAAATATCTAAACATGTTCTTCCCAACTTGTGTACATTAGGATGATAAATTTTGGTCATGAAACGTACTTTAGGGGCTGCCATTGGGTATTCTTTGGGAAGGAATAGTTCAGGTTTAAAAGTCCCTCCCTCAAAAGGGGAATCCTGGGGGCCAGCAATGATCACATGAAAATAACGGACATTGCACCCAACATGACTTTTAAGCCGCCAGGTCTAGGACACAAACTGTGATAGACTGTGTGGAATTCCAACACCTTAACTACTACACCACTTGCTGGCCCTAACTGCCTTTATACTTAACTGCAAAATTTTTGTTTAAAAAACCTGTTTCTTTTTGTTGCAGAGTAGACATTTGGTAGATAAAACCAGTAGCATTAAATGCATAGTAACTCAGTAGGGAATGTTTCATTTGCATAGCGTATGTCTAGATGATGACAGTTTAGCTGGAAGCAAATCTAATTACCAGGTGTCCTCATCTTTTAATAGTCACTATTACCTCACTATATGATGGTAAGCAGCTCCATTATTTTACTTGCTTTACTATGTGATATGTTATAACAAAATTATTGCAAAAGTAGGTAGCAAAATCTCACATTTAAGTGAATGAAAACATTTTAATATTTTAAAGTTTCCAAAAGCAATCTGTACTTAATGAGAAATCCGAAGAACCCTTGCATAAGTTAACTTATAATCATGTTTTTCCTTGGTTTTCAGTTGTATGTCATGAACCTAAATTACTGCTTCTATTAAGCACACATTTTTCTTACTTTCTCTTCACTGCTCACTAAAATAAGGTGAGCTAGCTCTCATTACTGATTAGAATCTTACTATTGGTATTTGCTAGGGGTCCAGTCTCAGTTCAGTGCTGATTTTTCCTAGTTCCCAAGTAATCATGATACTGATTGCTTACTAGGGTGACTATGTTTCATTCCACCAATAGGTACTGCTTAGTTTAAGGTAAAATGCTTTAGAATTGAATAAAATATAAGCATACTGTAAGAGTGAAATTAGCAATTTTAGGCAGCTAACAAACTGTTTAAAGTTTTGCCTTCCTAGTTCAGCCATGAATCAGTATGGCATAAAGCAGGTGACTTTAAAGATCATATCTACTATAGGTAAAATCAATACAAACTTAAATACCATAAGGAAGTCAGCTTTTTAAAATAAAAAAACGTTTTATTATTTTAATTTATTTTATACATTCAGTCATTGCACAGTCAGCTTTTAAAACAATGATGGCATCAACTTTCAAAAGGTCCAGGTTATTTTTCATTGGAAGTATTTTCTTTTTTTCCCCTTTTTTTTGAATATTTTTTACATTCATTTACTGTATATCATTACAGCATACAAAATGAATTTTCCCATCTAGAATATATTGAAAGTTTTTCTTTTCTTTTTTTAAGAATTATTTATTTTTATTTATTATTATTGTTATTATTTTTCATTTGACCAGAGAAAGACAGAAAGAAAGAGAGAGAGAAAGAATGAAATTGCAATCTGCCATAGTCTGCCATGTGCGAGTCCAGTGCCTCAACCACTATGACACCTGCTGGACCCTGGAAGTATTTTATTTTTTTTTTTTTTGAGAGGTTTTTGCTATAGGGCACATGTG
>NW_006209642.1:590794-668756 GCF_000334495.1 Tupaia belangeri chinensis
TCTCCTCTAGGGATCTTTGGCATGTATGCACATGCATCTGGTATGAGTTTAAGCCACCAGGTCCGGGACTCAAACCACCGTCAATTACATGGGAATCCAACGACATAGCCATTACACTAACTGCTGGCACCCCCAGAAGTATTTTCTTTTCAAATGTTCATTTAATGTTTATTGAGAAAGAGAATCAACCTCAACAGGGTCACATTTCATAATTGGCATCTCTGCCTAAGCTCTTTAGCCAGCCAGGATCATGGGTACACACATATGTGCTTGCTCTGCATAAGTCAATCCAGGAACCAAACTCTAGTCATTCTATATGGCTTCCAGCATAGCAGAGAATTATGTTACTACCCTGTCACCATGGCTGGGTCTTTCTTGGAAATTTGCTAAAGAGAATGGACACAATTAGATCCATATAGGAAATTTCAATTTATTATAAGTATTGAATCTACAATCTAATTTTAATCACTAAAACTGCTTCATACATTTTGTGAAGATTCTCTAAATTGTCTTATTGAGAACTTTACAACCATACTGTCATACTGTGTAATTTGAGTAAGTATGCACTGTTAGCATATTAGAAATAAATGAAAAGACATTTTAACAATAGAATCATTTCATAGTTCCCAGAATCTATTGTGTCTTATCTTTGCTTTTTTTCCTACTATAACTTACATATATACAAATATTTTTGAATAGTTACATATAACTATAGCTTGTATGGATGTGTTTAAAATACGATAACTCTTATTTTCTATGAAAATAACTGTATTTTAAATTTTCATGCATTACTGCTGTTGAAGTGGATTAGAGCTACAGATTAGGTCATCTCCATCCCTTGGGGTATGTTTCTCCAGCTCTCTCCAGTTTATTTCCAAGTTCCAGGGGCTTATCTAGGTGTGGATGTGTGTGTAACATCAGTAACTATCTTGTCATTGCCATTACAATGCCTACGGTACCTAAGAAACTTGGCTCCTTCAGTCCTGGCAACTTTCTGATACTTTGTCGTCACACTCGGTAAGTGGATCATTTGAAAGGATACATCCCTGCCTGGAAATACCATAAAGCCATTTTTTTCTTAAACTTGTTTCTTTGCAAGAGTGCTGCTAATAAAACAGGCAATATCGTCTCTTCCCTCAGGACCCCCTAAAACTTCTCTTACTTGTTTTTCTCCCTTCATCTGTTATGGAGACAGAAGGAAGTGCTGAATATCTTGTCTGCATAATCAGCATTGGGTTGGAAGACTTAGTGGTGCCAACAGGCAACTGAGGGTCTAGTGGTGGCCGATAATTTCCATTTTCTAAGTCACTTGCACTTTGACTAGTTCCACTATGGTTGACCACACCTTGGGTGGACTCTGTCATTACATGAAAATGGGCAAGTCAGAGGTGGGATGAGGTACCTAGGCAACAGCAGGTAAAAGGGAAAGATAAACAGATAAATGGGGAGAGGAGGTTTTCAAAACTAGGAGGGTGTGGGAAAATAGTACTTGCAGAGGAGAATATCAGTGTTCATTGAGGCAAACATGGGTTCATTAAGTTCCTACCGAAGCCCTGAGGTATGACATGAAAAAGAGGTGCTCTGAGGTGCTCCCTGCCTAACATCAGGAAGGGAAATATAACCTTTGGTGTGTTAAGCCGTTGACTTATTTGCTGTAGTAGCATAGGTTACACCATTTTAACTGATACAGTTTGAAAGGTAAAATGAGTACTCATTTGAACTGCTATTCTGTGATATGAGTCTTGGTGTCATAAACAATATACGTTATAAAATGTCTTTGTTCTGAAAGTGGTATTTATTGGGCCTTTTGTTTTAAAATTGTAAATGATTTACTATAGGATAGGCTTTTGCCAGGGAAACTAAAAGGCAAATTTTTAGACATTTCCACCAATTGAAGAATTGCCTGGGATGAAGATAAAACATGTTAGAAATTATAAGTTAATGAAAAAATGCAATTCCATTAAAAACATTAAAAATCTATGCATAACATTTTGGTGGCATATCTAGTCCATACAATGAGACATTTGTCAAGAGCTAAAGGTCATTCTAATAGACGTAGTTTCTTATCGTTTAAAATTGATCCAGGAGTACCCTGTAGTCTGGTAACTAGATTCTACAAGGCTGGATTCTGCATGGCTACCTATACAGTTTGAGTATTGGACCTTATAGCTTGAAAAACACTGGGCGTGTGTGTGTGTGTGTGTGTGTGTGTGTGTGTGTGTGTGTGGCTAAAATCTCCAATGGAAGGAGAGTTGGAAAAGGAGAAATTGTGATGTGACCATCTTCCATGGGGGGATGTCTTGTCACTCTCTCTCTCCTCTCTCTCTCTCACCTCTCTGTCTCTCTGGTGAACACATG
This sequence comes from Tupaia belangeri chinensis, assembly GCF_000334495.1. Lineage (NCBI taxonomy): Eukaryota > Metazoa > Chordata > Mammalia > Scandentia > Tupaiidae > Tupaia > Tupaia belangeri. The sequence goes on from NW_006209642.1 coordinate 593,153, forward strand.
TACCATCTGGCAAATTAAAAAAAAATTGATTTAAATGTTCTCTATTATTTTACTAAAGTTCAACATATACCGTAGAGAAGTCTTACATGAAAGATTCATATTTTAATATTATTTGGTATTGGCAATTACTCCAAGCATGAAATATATGTTAGGAGATTTTATGATTTTGGATATAGAGATTAAACAGATTATATGTGCCATGAATTAGATTTAGGAAATTAATATTTTTCTCTGAATAAAAATATAGATACTCTTGGAGGCAAGCAGGTGGCATGGTGGTTAAGGTGCTAGACTCTTACATGACCAACTATGGTTTGAGCCCCAGACCTGGCAGCTTGGAATCATGCTGGGCATGTGTGCGTGCACGCCCAAAATCCTGAAAGAAGAATAGAGGGGAATGGACGGTAGCATGGCCTCCCCCGCCCCACCACCCCGGGGGAATGCGTTTTCTCATTCCCTCTCTCTGTCTCTCTCTCATGAGTGCACATGCCATGTGGCAAAAACAAAGCAAAGCAAAGCAAAACAAAACAAAACCATATATTCTCCAGTTTCCTCCTTCCATCCTTTTTATATTCTAGAAAAGTTCATTTTATATTTTAATGATAACCTGAAGTGAAGGTCTTACAAAATACTTTGAAGCATTTGGCATACTCTTTGCAAGTCTATTTAAATTTTTCCACCTTTTCTGAAATCCTTTCAGAATATTGAAATTACAGTACGTTATAGATTCTCTCTCAGATTGTCAGATTATTCTTATTCTTATTTTTTATTTTATTCACAAAGGAATTTGTTTACTTCTCTAAAGAGAACTGGTTCATGTACTCTTATTTTATTAGTCATTTTTTAAAAAGATAATAAAAACTTATAATTTATAAAGATGTTTAGGATGAATTAGAATACATAACCTTAAACTTTATTCTTTAATAGGCACTGTAGCTATATTTTCAAAAACATTGTAATTAGAATTTTAGTGATCCATAGGAAACAATGAATGGGATTTAAAAAATAATTATTTAATTTTATTATTATTATTATTTTAATTTGCTACTGGGCCTACACATTCACCAGAGAGAGGGAGGGAGAGAGAAGGAGAAAGAGAGATAGAGATAGATAGATAGATAGAAGGAAAGAAAGAAAGAAAGAAAGAAAGAAAGAAAGAAAGAAAGAAAGAAAGAAAGAAGAAAGAAAGAAAAAGAGAGAGAAAGTGAGAAAGCAAGCTGCCAAGTCTGGTACTTGAATTGTGGTCGTCCATGTGGGAGTCCAGCACCTTCACCATCATGCCACCGGCTGGCCTCCAATGAACAGGAATTTAAGGAAGAAGCAAATTATGACAGTTGTGGCAAAATGAAGTTAAATGGTGTGACCAAATATAATTTAATATTGGAATTCAAGGCTTCTAAATTTCTCTTAGAACTTAGTTAAAATGTTTTGCTTCCTATCAGTATACATATAGTGCAAGCAGAGAAAATTAATAGGAAAAGGTGATAGTGGAGGATGTTAGTTCTAAAGTTAGTCCTCAAAGATAGTCACCATTTTCTTTAAAAAATTTTTTTCTATAGGGTGCATGCATTCTTCTGAGAAAGTGAGAAACACTCCCTCAGGGGTTGGCCATACTCCAGTCCCTTCCCCTCTATTCTCTTCTGGGATTTTGAGCATGTACACACACGACTGGCATGTTTTGCAAACTGCTGGGCCTGGGACTTGAATCGTGCAGTCACCCATGTGAGATCCTGTTATTGTAACCACCATACCACCAATTGACCCATATTACCTTTTCAAAGGTGCTTTGATACCTGTAAGTCAAATTTATTTTGTTTTTCCTTCAATTTCATGTGACTTCCCTTTCTCTGGGATAGTAGAGGATAAGGCTCTGTTTAGGTTGAGAGAAGAAGTTCTGTAGAGGGATCTCCCGTTGTTTCTCTCTCTTTCTCTTGCACATAATATGCGTGCACGCGCGTGTGTGCGTGCACACACACACACACAAACACACACACTTTTTTGGGTCAAATATACATAGTCAATTTTGTCTATTGCATTATTCTGAGGAGCAACACTTCACGGTCAACAAAAAGGACCTAGGTTCTGGATGTCAATGTGTAAGCAGCCTGAGGAGAATCAGACATGAGCATCACATAGTAGTCCCAGCTTCACTGGTTCATTCCTTTCCACAAGAGCAAGTAAGCAAGAGGGGATGAGTAGCTCTCCCTCTTCTTGATCCAAAGGTGGTTCACCCTCTCCTGTCTAGACCACTGCTTATTACTAGTCAGTTTGTCTAGTGACCTCTGCTTATGATGGCTTCATGATGAATTGATGTTGTGTTACGGTCAGAATATTGTGGTCTGCAGTTAGTCCAACACCTTCTGGATAGCTATAGGGAATTGATTGTCAGTTCTGGTTTGGTGGTTCAGGCTTACATGCTAATTAGAACAATCTTAGACATTTTAACTGCACTATACAGTCTATGGATCAGTGACTAAATCAGCCATATTATATTATAGAGTTAATATATCATAATTCATTAGATAACTGGCTATATAACGTTTTATGAGATACAATTTTATGTGTGTGTAAAATTCTTTGTCAGTGCATTTCAGAACTTACTGCCTTGTTCCAAAACATATATATAAACTGTGAGGTAAGCACATTCAAGAGAAAAACACATGCTTATCTGCAGAAAACGTTTATGGGAAATAAAAAACAGTGTTAAACACAACAAAGACATTTATGTTTGCATATTAATATATAAAATGGGATATCCTTTATAAGCTTCATTTTGCACATACTAAGTACAAAGCATATATGTGATTTTGCTTTATATGTAGTCATAGTACCCAGCAGAATTTATTTAAAAGGTTGTGTTTTGAAATAAATTTTAACATATTTTCTTCTTCAAAATGTAATTTGTTTCAAGTTCTGGAAATTTCAAGGATGTTTCTCTGGTTTTAGGACATGCACTAAATCCTAATTTGCTACCGTGGTCACATATATTTACCCCTTTGGTTTTGGGACTATCTTGACACCTCAGCACTTACACCCAGGTTTTCTGATTATATTAAGTAATAGAGAAAAGAAAGGAAGTTAGAAAGAAAGAAAAAAAAGGAAGAAGAAAGGAAGAAAGAGAAGGAAAAAAGAGAAAAAAGAAAGAAGAAAGGAAGGGAAAAAAGAAGGAAGAAAGAAAAAGAAAAGCCATTTATACTTTCTTGGCAAAACTCTACTCATTGGCAGCTGGTTAGCATTTTTCTACCAGAAACTTGGATTTCTACAAAGTAAGGTGATTGTAAGATTTTCTGCCCCTTCAATTTCAAAATAAATAAATAAATAAATAAAAGGCACAAGCTGGTTTCTTGATACTTTTGCTCTAAAACCCAAATCTTCAAATTTAACAATAATAGGAGTAAAATGGGGGGCAAATCTTCAATTTATCTCCATTTAATGGATGTTCATTTCCTTGACATTTCCCTCTTTATGTTCCCAATGACATAATAGTAATAATTTACATTTGTCTGACTGTCCCTCTTTTTTAATGCTTCTTCTCTAAACATTTTTTTATAAACATTTCATAAATATTCACAAACATCTTTTTTTTAGAGGTTTTTGCTATAGGGTGTGTGTGCTCAACAGAAAGACAGAGACAGACAGAAAGCGAGAAATCACCCCCCCTCCCCCCAGGGGGGATGGCCACGTCACAATCCCTTCTCCTCCATTCTCCTCCTGGAATCTTGGATACACATGCATATGTACCCAGTGTGAGTTTGAAGCCACCAGGTCTGGGACTTAGTCTGGGGTCAATCGTATAGGAGTCCAGCAACATAATGGCTATGCCATCTGCTGGCCCTCATTCCATTCCTTTTAAATATCTCTTGAATTTATCATTGCTTCATCTACATTTCCATCACCACTCACCGTCATCTCTTGTCTGGATCTTTAAATCAACTACTTCTTATGATAGTTTTAGATGTGGTACTGCTCAGATCTCCCTTCAGAAAGAGAACCAGTCATAAAAATGGTTGTTTCCTCCAGGATCTGCCTCAGCTGAGATCAGACCTGTCTTGCAGCCCCCACCAGTGATTAATCACAGAACAATGCTGGCATTTGACTTCCTCTGAGCTGTGAGGAACTCCTCTGGGAGCTCTCTTTGCAATGACGTTCCTAGATGGATTGAATAAGACTTTGTCAAGGCTGTATAGTAATCTGAGGCACTTTGTTTTAATTCTCCTTCCTGACCCTTGTGTTACAGGTTCCAGACACATTGCAGTCTCAAAGCTCTCATTAATTTATATAGAGCCTGCTCCTTTTTACCTTTCACAGATAATACTGTCAGTGAATTGCTTGCATTTCTAATTCCCTCTGGGTATCTGCTTCTCAGAAGTCCTGAGCTGACACGCTTCTGAACTATTCTCTTACCCACTCTTGCCTCCTTCTAATTTTCTTGATGCGGCCAGAATATTTATATGTCCCACTGCAATGACGTATTTAAAATCTCTCATTGTATTCTATTCTTTATAAGACAGTGATCCAAGGGAACCAGCAGTTAGCGTAATGGCTATGTCGCTGGACTCCCACGTAGTTGACCGCGGTTTGCGTCCTGGACCCGGTGGCTTAAAACTCATGCCGGGCGCGTGTGCGTGCGTGCCCAAGATCCCGAGAGGAGAATGGAGGAGAAGGGATTGCAGTGTGACCATCCCCTCTGGGGGGTGATTTCTCGCTTTCTGTCTCTATGTCTCTCTCTGTCTGTCTGGCGAGCGCACACGCCCTATAGCGTAAAAAACCTCTCAAAAAAAAAAAAAAAAAGACAGTGATCCAAGTCATTAACTCAAAGTATCAAGCCCTACCGATTCTGTCTTGGCCTCATACTCTAACCTCCATCTTTCCCCAAACTCTGTACTAGCTTTCCTTCAGTTCATTGAATGTTCCCTCCTTTAACAGTTTCCCCTATCTGGACAATCTTCTCCCCTCTGGTAACTTCCCATTAACCTTTCAGGATGCAGCTTAAACATTTGTTCCTTAGAGAAGTTTTAATCTTCCATCATGGACTATGTCATAGCCTTTTGCTTTATACTGTCATAGTAGTTTTTAATCTAGCAATTACAGGGCTTAGCATAGCTGAGATTTAACATTTATTCATAATGCTTTGATTAAAAATCAATTCCCTCAATAATCTGAGAGCTCCAGGATAACTGTCATCAAAATTTTGGTTACGATGTCTCTACAACCAATATTGGGTCATCAGAAAAGTCATGATGCATTTTTGCATAGAAAAACAGAAAAATACTGATGACTTTTCCAATGATGACTTTTCCAGTAGAACAGTGGAAACCACGTAATAGCTACTGAATAAATTAAACAAATGGATAAATGAAAATTTTATTTTAAAATAACCATTTGAATTTTAAAGCTCTTTTCTCTTTCTACTAGTAACTTAAAGGGGCTTTCAATCTTTTTTTCAGGCAGAAACTAAATTAGCACAAGTGAAAACTCTAAGGCATCTCCATTTCAAGTGGTCTTTCTCTTTTCACTTCATTTGGCTATTTGAAGGGGAACACTAGTCCAGCAAGAGGTTTTTTTCTTTTGTTTTCTTGTCTTGTGAAAGGCTTGTAGGTACCTGTTCATGTAGTGTCACAGTCAATAGCACACTGGACTACAGATTCACATGTCCAGGTTGACCTACCCGTACCCAAGATCCTGATAGGCTGGTGGGTGGTGAGAAGGACATCATGTATTACACAATCCTGCAGTGGGTGCCAGTCTCTCTCTAGTGAATGCATATGGGCACTCTATCATGCATAAAAAGTTATAGACTTAAAAGCCACGTAAATGCTGAAAGCAGGTTAGAAGTTACTATTTCATGTAAGAGCACATGGAAATCAAATTAGTTCTATAGGTTTGGCTCTCAGGGTGACCTTGAATATTATTTAGACTAATGCACAAATGAACAGTAAAGGTGGGCTTATCTTAAGGACACTAGTTATTCTTTCTCTGGATCTGTTGGAGAATGCAGTTCAGGCTGGAGAAGAATCCAGTACTGCCTAATGACTAAGAGTATAAACTGGGGGCCAGCAGGTGGTATGGTGGTTAAAGCATTAGACTCCCACATGGCCAACCATGGTTTCGAGTCCCAGACTAGGAGGCTTATTTTCTCACTGTGTCTTTTCTCTGTCCTTCTCTGGTGAGTGTCCTATAGCAAAAATTTAAATATATATATATATATTTAAAGTATAGACTCTGGATATAGAATGCCTGGGCTGGGATTTTGGTTCTGTCACATAGCAGTTATGTAACCATGGGAAAATCACTAGCGTTTCTGAGCCTGGTCTCATCATATATAACACAGGAATAAGAGCTCCTGCTTCATATGGCTTTAAGAAGATTAAAGAGGCAAGTACAGGTCAGGCTCTGAACATGGTACTTGGTACATAATAAGTGTTAGAAATCTTCAGCTATAATTCATGTTGTTCTGTTTTCTTATTATTTATTCTTTGCATTTGAAATTCCTGAAATAAGAGTGTTCTATTCTTGGGTAGAAATAGTTTTCCATTCTATTTGAATAATTTTACAGGAATTATAGGAAGCAGGAGGCCCTTTGGTATGGTGCACACTGTGAAGATAATGTAGCCTCATCTGTAGATAGACTGCCTTCCATCACACACATGCCACCTGACCTCAGGCATGTTCCTAAGCCTCTGGTGACTCAGTCTCTTTATTCATGAAATGAGGATAATAAAAGTATTTTGGGGGCATTAAATAAATTAAATATAAAGGCCGTAGACTAAGGACAAGCATATAATCATGTTTGCCATTAGTAGGTTTTCCCAGTAACTTTAAAACTCTTTAAAGACAAAGAATGTGACAAAGAATTCCTGGATTTTTGTTTTGCTTTGATTTTAAATTCTGTTTATTTGAATTCCCCCTGAGTGAAAGAGACAGAGAGAGAGAGAGAGACAGAAAGAGAGAGAGAGAGAGAGCGCACAGCTAAGCATAATCTTGGTGCCATGATTTACCCCAGCTTCAACCAGCCTTGGATCATGGACACAAGTGTTCCAAGTGTATTCAGGGAGGTCTCTGGATGTGAAATTGAAACCTTTCCATATGAGTTATCCCTGCAGAGCATCATGCTTTACTTCTGTACCATGGCTTCCCCCAGAATACTTGTTTTTCACAAGGTACCTGTCTTTATGTTGGGTATATAGCAAATGTTCAATACATAAATGCTTTTAACCAATTAGCTCTTTAATAAGCATAAGAAAGACTTGATTATAAAACTGAAATGATCTGTATTTGAATACTTTTTTCATTGGACCTAGTCTTGAGTCCTGTTACATCTAGTACTCTGTACCACATTTGTTCATTTGGAGTATGTTACATGACTTTGATGATGGTTTTAACAGGAGAATTCTTATATTCCTAAATAGTAGCCCAATGTCAATAGCATATTCAAAATCAGATTTTGTCCTTTCCTGAACTGACTGCTGAACTAGAAATCAATTCTCAAATTGGTGGTATTTGTCCATGCCTAACTCTCTCTCTCTCTCTCTCACTATCTATCTATATATATTACACTTGAAGGAAATAATCAGCTTTAGAAAAAGGACTGAAATGTTTGAATAGTCTTTAAGCAAGCTGCAATCTATGTTTTGGGGAAGTCTCATTCAAAGATCAAAAAACATGTAATTAGAAAATAAGCTTCAATTTCCAGAAATAATCTTTAGTGACTGATTGAAGAATGACTATTTGAAGAATACATACTAACTCAGAATTACAATTGGCTCAGTATTGGTTCCTTTGAATAAGCAGCGATTACCAGCTTAGGTCCTAAATCTTATACAGCTGTTACCTCATGTTCTGTTTGTGATTTGAGCCAGTGGACCCCAGTGTTAATTTCTTGAAAATATTGCTTTGTTTGTGTATGTGTGCTCACAAAAGATATGCAATTTAAATTTACATTTTCAATTAGAAAATGTGTAGTCATCCATACAGTTTAGGTAAAAGAAGAAATCATTATGTAAAATGTTTTCCAGTAGATATTAAAAAAAATTATGGCTATTTAGAAGTATAATAGAGCTTAAATGGGACAATGTATGCAAAAAAAATTAAGTTTATTGCATAGTTCCTGGAACATTATATACTTTCAATTAAAGTTATCAATGTTTTTATTACACTCCAGAAAAGAGATTTCCAGTTTTTTCTTAGAGCAATGATTGGATTTGTCAGTGTACATTCACAGGGTTCCATTATTTTTGCTCTGTATTCCCCTTTTCTCTTGTATTTAACTACATTATTTATAGAAAACAGTATATATGGAGATGTATTAAGCAGCTTAGATAACATGGATGATTTTTCTTCTCATGTCTTAGTCCAGACATGGGTGGATGGTCTAAGACAGCAGTCAGCCCAGCAATAGTCATGGAGTGGGGGCTGGTTTTCTTTCAATTTGTTGTTCACTATTTCTTTGGCTGATGTCTTCTTTTATGTGACTGGAACTGGCTCCCTGGCACCTTGTTTATGTTCAAGCCTTTAGGATGGGGAAGGAAAAAGTAGAGATCGAGTAACTTCTCAGAAGTGGCATATTTCAATTCTACTCACATACCACTGATCAGAATATAGGCATATAGGGACATCTATCTGCAAAGGAAAATGCGAAAGATGGTCTCTAGTCACGTGGCCCTTTGCCAGGAGAAAATGAAGTTCTGTTACTGAAGAGGAGAGGACAGTTACCAGTGTCTGTCACAAATAATGAGATAAGCACAAAAGTTTCTTTGTATCGGGAACCAGCAGTTAGTGTAAGGGCTATGTTGCTGGACTCCCACGTAATTGACCACGGTTTGCGTCCCGGACCCAGTGGCTTAAAACTCACGCCAGGCGCGTGTGTGTGTGCCCAAGATCCCTAGAGGAGAATGGAGGAGAAGGGATTGCAGCATGACAATCCCCTCTGCGGGGTGATTTCTAGCTTTCTGTCTCTATGTCTCTGTCTGTCCGGCGAGTACACGCACCCTATAGCGAAAACCTCTCCAAAAAAAAAAAGAAAAAAGAAAAGTTTCTTTGTATCAGGGGCCAAAACAACTAGAAATATGCTTTGAGTTGGGCCAGCAGTGGAGTGTGGTTAAGGAGGCTGGATCCTACATAGCTGACTATATAGTTGGACTACTAGACTGGCAGCTCCATAAACACACCACATGCATGTCCGTGTGTGCCCAAAATCTGGATGGAAGGGAGAAAGGAAGAATGTATTGCAGCGTGACCATCTCCCTTGGGGTGTGCTTTCTCACTCTCTCTCTCTCTGTCTCCAGCAAGTGCACATGCCCTCTAGCAAGAATTAAAGAAAGAAAGAAAAGAAACATGTTTTGGGTCAGTCATGGCAGTTGTGTGTGGGGTTGGCCCCATAGTACAGTGGTTAAGTATGATGCATAGAGCTGGATCTCACCTGGACAACAGTGGTTCATATCCTGGCAGCTTGAAAAGCAAGCATGGACACATAAGTATATGCCCACTTCGGCCAGCCCCATGGCCTAATGGTTAAGGGAGCTGATTCCTCATGACTGACTAAGTGGTTCAAATCCTGGCCCCAGTGGCTTAAAAATCATGTTGGGCACATGTACATGTGTGCCCAAAATCCTAACAGGAGGGAGGAGAAGAGACTGCAATGTGACCACCCCACATTGAGGATGCTGTCTCATTCTCCCTCTTTCTATTTCTCTCTGGTGATTGCACAAGCAAAATGAACAAAAAAATAGAACATAATGAAAATAAGACAACACACATTTATTATCTTATAGTCCTGGAGACCAGAGTCTTAAAGAGGTCTCATTTCAAACTAAAATTATGGTCTGCTTTCTCATGTCTGCAATTCTCTTGGTTTAATGTTTTTACTGATGGCCCTTTGTCTTCTCAGTCATTCTGTCTCAGGAACTCATTGTTCTCTTACATAGTGGTCTTCAAAAGGTTCATGTAAAATGCATATTATGAAAAAATTATGCATGGATTTGAATTTTTTCTGCACCAAAATAAACTTATACTTTATGGTCATGTTTATTTGTACTCTTCTATCTCATTTGCTCATCAAAATGTATGGAGTCTAGTTATAGAATATGTTATTGTTATTCTTTACATTTTCTCTGTTTCCACTATTTCTTACAGTTCTCTTGCCAGGCTTATCTTATTAGAATCTAATTTATTTTATACCTGGCTGAAAGATTTATCTGTTTAGAGCTGAGCTATCCTCTTAACCTACTTCTCTATCTCACACACTCTTGTTCACAGGCTTGTCTAGTTTTCCAGAACTACTTTCATCTACTGTCAATTTTTCTTCCAATGTGCATTTATATGCTTTCTTTTGTTATAATTTACCATAGGGTGCATGTTCCCAGGAGAGAGAGAGAGAGAGAGAGAGAGAGATAACAGAAATCACCTCCCAGAGGGTATGGCCACACTGCAATCACTTCTCCATGCTTCCTATCAGGACTTTGGGTATAAAAGCACACATGGGGACCAGCAGCTGATATAATGACTATGTCACTGGACTCCCATATAATTGACTGTGGTTCAAGTCCCAGACCTGGTGGCTTAAACTCATACCAGGTGCTTGTGCGTCCATGCCCAAGATCCCAAGAGGATAATGGCGGAGAATGGATTGCAGTGTGGTCATCCCCCTGGGCGATGATTTCTTGCTTTCTGTCTCTCTGTCTCTCTCTGTCTCTCTCTGTCTTTCTGGCGAGTGCATGCACCCTATAGCAAAAACCTCTAAAAAGAAAAAAAAAATAGCACACATCTCCTATGTGTGTTTGAGTCTCCAGGTCTGAGACTCAAACAGCTAAGTCAGTCATGTGGGATCCAGCTGCCTTAACCTCCATGTCACCTGCTCCTTGACCCACATTTATATGCATTTTGCTTCTGACAACTTGGACTCCTTTTTCCCTATTCATCTTGAACTTCCTGAATCTCTGCCCCTCTTGCTCATAATTTCTTTGTATCTGGAATCTTTCTCAGCCACTTACATTTATCTAAATCTAACTCATCCATTAAGATCTAGTTTAATACTACTTTTACTAGAAGTCTTCAGGTAGTCTTTCCTCTTCTGAATTATCAGACAAGTTCTCACTTCTTATTAAATGTAATACCTCATACTTATTTATATAATTGTTTTTAAAATGTCATTCGAGGAAATGACCTCAATGTAGGTGTTTAAAAATATTTTTAAAGCTATGAATCTGTAAGATGGGAAAGTTGGACAATACATTAGTTTTCAATTTGGAAAGTAATAGAGGGGCCTGTGCAATTATTTCAAAAACTACATTAGATGTTATAAAATACTGAGAAAAAATAATCATCTATTTTTGTATTCCATTCTTGATAAAGGGCATACTTGTACTTATTATTTCCGTACATTATAGTGAATGCCAGTGTGGGCTTTGAAGTTAATTTCTTGAGTTTGAATCCTGGTCAGGCCAGGTGATAATTGGTAAGTTAATCATATTTCTCCACTCAGAAGCTGAGGTATAACAATAACTATCTCATAAGGAGCCTCATAGTGCACACATAATAATACTTGGCACATGGGAAGTGTCAAGTACACTTACCTAATTATGTGCAATCACTATTATTTCTCAAGAGTGGGCATAGCTTTAAAAGACTGAGAAATGCTGAAGTAGATATCTTTCTAATAATGTATCCCTAAAGTTTTGTCATTTGAACACAATCATAACTCTGCCTAAACTATCATACGGATTTATATACAAAAGGCAGTTTAACTATTTCATTTTTATTATAGATTTACGAGGACTTGATTGCTTTTGAGACTTACTCATTTTGAGTTAATGCTTATTGATTTTTAGCTTTTTGCAGTTGGTGGCATTAAGCTTTTAAAGAATTGTGGCAGGTCTTTAAAGTTGTCATTTGAACAACTTCTATTACCTTTCTTCTAATTAGATTGTAGTCTTATCCTTTATTATTTGGAACTCTTGATCGTATGTGTGTTTGCATGCAGTTGTGTGTTTTAGTGCATTAATTTCATACAAACTGTTAAGTAATTACAGTGCAATGTTTTACTCTCTAGATTTCTTATATTGGAGAAGTCTACTTCCCCCATAGCATCTGTGATTTGTTATATGGAGTGAAATAGTTCTAATTTTGTCATTTTTGTGTTTGTAGAGAAAAATGTAGAAAGAAAGATAAAGACAAGTGCCCTTTTCAGGGTCTCACACCAGCATCCTTCTAAGCATTTCCCAACCAGCCAGGAACATAGTATCTGTGTGGGCATATCTTTTATGTACCAGTCAACCCAGGAACCAAACCCTGATCTTTCATGTAGCTCCAACATTGGAGCTCCACCACTATGGCTAGGCTCATAAAGAAATGTTTTGGAACCAGCAGATGACATAATGGTTACGTCACTGGACTCCCATGTAGTCAACTGTGGTTCAAGTCCTGGGCCTGACAGCTTAAAACTCAAGCCAGGCACATGTGCATTGTGCATGAGTGCCCAAGATTCCGAGAGGAGAATGGAGGAGAAGAGATTACAGCATGGTCCTACCCCTTAGGGAGTGATTTTTCGCTTTCTATCTCTCTGTCTGTCAATTGTGTGTGTGGTTTATAGAAAAAATCTCTTTAAAAAAAGAATTTTTTTTAGATAATTATTTTATTTTATTTATTGATTTAATTAAATTATTTATTTCAATATGGCTAGAGAGGGACAGCATGTGTGTGTGTGTGAGAGAGAGAGAGAGAGAGAGAGAGAGACAGAGAGAGAGAGAAAGAGAAAAAGCAAGCAGCCAGATCTGGGACTTGAACCGTGGTAAGCCATGGGGGAATCCAGTACCCTTAACCACTGTGTCACCATCTGGTTCCCAAAAAAGAAATGTTTTTGGCAGACATAAAGGGAATAGACGAGGCATAGTAATAATCATTAGACAATTGATGACTCACAACCAATGTTCAATTTATGACTATAGTTAATTGAATTAATCTGTTTTAGTTTTATGTTATATAATAGAAAACACAGCTGAATGTGAAGCACTAATTCTCAACATTTTGAGAAGCTTGAGAATCACTTGAGAGGCTTTGAAAAGAATATCCTATTAATTTCATAATCTGGGAGTGAAGTTGGGGCATTTGTAATTTTTAAGAGCTCCTTAGGTGATTGCAGTGTTCAGCCAGGTATGAGAATCACTGGTATAAATGCTTTGGCTTTTTCTACTATGTTGACACATATGAGTTTATATAATACGTGTATATGTACATTCATAAATTTAATCATTCACAGAGATAATAAAATACCATTCTTCAATATTATGTGTGTGAATCTCACTAAGATAATAGTATTTATTAGTAAAAGTCTTGCATTAAATACACTGTCAGTCACTATTATCAGTGCTCTTAATACATTCTCTATTTAAACTTTACAATACTCATAGAGATTATATAGTCTCTTCATTTTAATGATGAAGAGACTGAGGCAAGAAATGTGAAATTTTTTGTCCAGTGTTATATCGCCAATAATTTGTACAGTCAGAATTTGAAAATGAGCCCTCTGGATCCAGATTGTGAGCTGCTAATTACTTTGAGATACTGCATTTATTATTAGTTTATAGGTTACTAATTATGTGATTTTAAAGTGGGAAAAAGTTAGATGATAGTTAATCCTACTGTGAAAATGCAGATAAGATTATCAGAGATATTTATTGCTACTTATGTATCACTGCACATAAGTAATCTAATTCATTAAAATCATTCTATGTTTTAGTATACTGTTTAAAATTAAATGTATTTTGGTTTAAAAGATGAAGTCTGACTAATGTGCAAACTCAGAGATTTTCTGGAAAATTCTAATACATAAGGACCTTTCTTATTTTATTTTTCTTGGGGGGATATAGAATAATATAGCAGATCTGCTTATCCTAGAGCTTCTTTGTTCTGTGATTTGAGAAAAATGTTTAAATACTGAGGATAAAATTCCAGGAAGCCTGTAGGTGGCAGCAAGTTTCTGTTATTGGACATTTGCTCTTGAATACTTTTGGCTGGAGAGCAGACTGAAATTAGATGTAGGACCACAACCTGTGGTGCCTATGTACTAAGATACGCAAGTGGAAGTGTATTTTCTATTTGGCTTTCCAAAAGCAATTTTCTGTTATTGGTTTTGAAAGGCTATTCCATGACCTTTATTTGAATAAGGATTGAATCACATTTGTCTGGATCTGAGAGGAAAAACTAAACCAAAGGCAGGGCATACTCAACAAAAGCATTATCAGGGAGCATTCTGTTATCATTCTTTGACATTGCATTTAGTCAGTTACACACTTTTTTCTAAATACAGTGAACTGTATGCTTTATGTGGAATTCCAAAGGCAATGATCCAGTAAATTTACCAACAGTTCCAGTAAATTTGCTTCACGGATCCCGCATCCGATGATTGCCTTCTGCTCTTGGCATTTTCTGCCTAATATACCATGTAATATGGTTCAAATAGAGAGTTTTATTTCGTCAAATCATTCACTGAAGAGGCTAGTGAAGCCTTTTACTGTGTACTAGACAAATCGAAGCCACTGTTGGCCTAGGCTGCTTTGCTTTTGAAGGCTTTATTAGAGTTGTCAAGGAAAAAGTTATCCATACTCCTATTGTCTTTCAAATAAATTTACTTCAGTACATATCTTGGATGCTCCTCATCTTTATGTTAATTTTATGTAATTTCATAGAGATATTAGGATTACTCTAAGTGAGATAACTCCCAGTGATCAATATTATTCTTTGGACTGAATAACTGGTATTGCTAAGAAAAGTTACTTTCATTAAGTTTTAATATAATTAGAACACAGCTCTCCAGGCACCAAACATTTGAAACTTTCCTGGCACTGTTTGAGTTTAAAGAAACAGAAGAATGTTTTGTAGATCTGACCCTCTGTGGGTAGCCCTATGACTTCTAGTTAGATAAAGTTTGGCCTAATTGTTATACCCAGGCTAGTTTCTGACATCTGTTTTTTTATTTGTTGGAGGGCCAGAATCCAAATAAATATTTTGGGAAGCAGGACACCTTGTTCAAAAGTTGACAAGTCCAAGTAAATATTCATGTTTACTAAGACCAAATGAGAGATGAGATGAGCCAAAAACACTTATTTATGGGAGCTCATTTTCTTTATATAATTGGTCCTAAAGGGAAGATGAAAGCTAATGAACTCCAGGGATTTGCCCCATAATTAGTTTTACACTGTCATGGTTACAATGAACACAAAGTGATGCACAATTTATGTAGTGGAATGCCTTTACAATTCTGACATGTAAGGACAAGAAACGCATCTGCTTTCTGTTGATGTAGTGCAGGAGTTTCTTTATACAGCCATCTCTAGGGACATGATTAACACTGCAAAATTATTTTATAGTAAGATGCTTAATGGAATAATATTATTTTATGACAGCACTGTCATCCAACCATTGTTTTAATTGTTTAAAATAAAAGACTATAAGGATAGTTCATTTCCTTTGCTTATAAAAATATTTAATGGAGACCAGCCATTGGCGTAATGGCTATGTCGCTGGACTCCCATGTAGTTGACCGTGGTTTGAGTCCCGGATCTGGTGGCTTAAACTTACACTGGGCATGTGTGTGTGCATTTCCAAGATCCCAAGAGGAGAAGGGATTGTGGCATGGACATCCCCCCTGGGGGTGATTTCTTGCTTTCTCTCTCTCTGTCTCTCTCTGTCTTTCTGGTGAATGCATGTGCCTTATAGCAAAAAAAAAAAGAATCAGAGAAAAGTATCCTTACTCTTTCTATTATCATTGGTCCTATGGTCAATAACATGAAAATAGTATTACTGGTCTGAAGGAGTTTGATTTTAGTGCCATGGATCAAACTTTCTATAGGCCATCTCTTAGAGTCATAGGATATTATTCTCAATTTTTGAAAAGCTTTTTAAAATTATTATTTTATTTAACTTTATTTTTTAATTTGACTGGGGAGAGAGAGAGAGAAAGAGAGAGAGAGAAAGTGAGAAAGCAAGTCAGCAGGTCTGGGACTTGAACTATGTGGGAGTCTAACACCCTTAACCACCATGCTACCTGTTGGCCCCTATTCTCAATTTTAATTAGATATCAGAAACTTGAAATCCATGAACTACTTTATTCAATAAATATTACAATGCCTATTTTTTAAAAAAATTTTGGGGGTGATTTCTTGCTTTCTCTCTCTCTGTCTCTCTCTGTCTTTCTGGTGAATGCATGTGCCTTATAGCAAAAAAAAAAAGAATCAGAGAAAAGTATCCTTACTCTTTCTATTATCATTGGTCCTATGGTCAATAACATGAAAATAGTATTACTGGTCTGAAGGAGTTTGATTTTAGTGCCATGGATCAAACTTTCTATAGGCCATCTCTTAGAGTCATAGGATATTATTCTCAATTTTTGAAAAGCTTTTTAAAATTATTATTTTATTTAACTTTATTTTTTAATTTGACTGGGGAGAGAGAGAGAGAAAGAGAGAGAGAGAAAGTGAGAAAGCAAGTCAGCAGGTCTGGGACTTGAACTATGTGGGAGTCTAACACCCTTAACCACCATGCTACCTGTTGGCCCCTATTCTCAATTTTAATTAGATATCAGAAACTTGAAATCCATGAACTACTTTATTCAATAAATATTACAATGCCTATTTTTTTAAAAAAATCCTTTTTCTATGAGAGGAGACAGTGAGAGACAAAGAGAGAGACAGAGAGTCAGGCACCCTCAACAATGCCTTCACACCATGATCCATCCTGGTCTTAGCCAGCATGGAACACAGGCACATGAATTCATGCGTTGCACGCTCAGGGATGTCTTGGAATGAACCCAGGGCATTTCCGCTGTGGATCCAGTTGTCTCACTGCTGTGTCACCACCCGGTCCCTCCAGTGCCTACTTTGTGCAGACAGTGCACTAGGGGACAAACCAGATGCAGTTCCTATGCCCAAGGAATTTAGATTCTTCCAGAAGAGAGGGAGATTAAACTGCTAATTCCAAAGTGGTTTTAAAAATTAGAAATAACTCCTAATAAACCTATTTAAAAATGATAACTATGCTATTTTTGCAGAAGGAGAAAAATGGGCATTATGAAAATATTGAAAAGGGGAGTCTAATTAACCTAGAACTTCAAAGAAGACTTTTTAATAGCTTATTCTTTATCTAAAATAAACTAATGACCTAGCGGTAGTGGTGTGCACTGCTGAGATGTTGCGCTCCACAGGCTGGGACCATATGGGAGGCTCAGGTTCAATTTCTACTCTAACCCAAAGACCAGGAATGGCAGTGAGCACCTGTAATCCCACCACCTTGGGAGGCTGAGGTAGGAGGATTGTGACAGGAAGGCCCTGTCTCAAAAAAGAACAAATAAATAATAAAATTATAAAAATTTGACATATACACAGTTTACCTGTTTCTGCTGATGAATGCAAGTTCCAGTTCTTTGTAGTATGGTTACAGAATAACTTGAAGGACACATAGAGGAATTAGGAAAAGAAAATGGTCATATTATGTTAGCACAAATATAGATATTGGTGCCGTGGGTGCTTAACAAATCTCTCACACCTGTGAGGTAGACATACGTTCATTTAAAAGGGAGAAAACATTTGTCTTTAAGGAACAAATCTGCGGCCAGCAGATGGTGTAGCGGTTCTGTTGTTGGACTCTCTCATAGGCACCACAGTTTGTGTCCTGGACCTGGTGGCTTGAAACTCACACTAGGCACGTGTTAATGCGTGCCCAAGATCCCAGGAGGAGAATGAAGGAGAAGGGATTATGGCATAGCCAGACCCCCTAGGGGGTGATTTCCCTCTTTCCTTCTCACTGACTCTGTCTCTTTCTGGCAAGTTCATATGCCCAAAGTCAAAAACCACTACCAAAAATATAATGAAATTAAAATTAAAAAAAATAAATTTAAGTGCCATTTAAATAAATTAAATTTGATTTTTTATGTTACCTTGTAAGACTGTCCACAGCATAGAATCACAGAAGTAGATTAATTTTTCCTGGAAATTAACAGGCTAAAAGTGAAAAGAATATCTCCTAGTAATAAGCATGTTGGATTTGGGTGAATGTAAATCTGTAGAAAACAAATCAGGAAAATGTGCTCATTCTTGTATGTAGGTTTGTCTACTCCTGCGAAAATTAGATCAGAGTTGTAAAATATCAATACTTTATTCCAGAGTCTGAGAGAGACAAAAAGCCACTGACACTTTTTGGATTGAATTCTAATAATTTTCAAAATATAAGCGATTGGTTAACAATGGTGGAATTTAATTTTAATAATGGACAGTGGCTTAAGAATTGCTACAAATGTTGGAAAAATTTTTTTTTCTCAATTTTACTTTCTTGCAGTCTCTTCTTCTTCGTCTTCAAAAAAAAAAAAGCCTTCAAGGAAATCATTTGCTATGTTGCTGATATATTAGTGTATATAAATGCTTGTTTATTCAAAGTAGCCAAATTTGAGAGGGTTTTGTATACATTAATAATGATATAGGTTTTCTTTTTTTTTTGGAGAGATTTTCACTATAGGGTGCATGTGCTCTCCAGACAGTCAGAGAGAGACACAGAGACAGAAAGTGAGAAATTACCCCCCAGGGGGGATGGTCACGCCATAATCCCTTCTCCTCCATTCTCCTCTTGGGATCTTGGGCACACATGCACATATGCCCGGCATGAGTTTTAAGCCACCGGGTCCAGGATGCGAACCGCGGTCGACTACGTGAGAGTCCAGCAACATAGCCATTAGGCGAACTGCTGGTTCCCTGATATAGGTTTTCTGTGATTTTAACACTTGTCTGCTATATTCTAACACAGGGCTAATGATGCTGTTTAATAAACTAAACTTATTTCTTGTGGTGAAGAAAATAATCAAAACAAGATTTATTTAGTTTTCAAACCCATAAAACATCATTGTCATTATTATTATTACCATCAAAGGATAATGACCATCTGTTCTCTGTCTGCACTATAGCCAGAACACAGGAAATAAACTTAAACTACAGAATGAGGTAGTTAGGTTATAACAATTGAGGAATTTTCTGACAGGGTTGTTAAACACTGAAATGAATCAAGAAGGAGGATTGTGAAATCCTCTTAGATTCTTTTCTTTCTTTCTTTTTTTTTTTCTTTATTAAATAGAATGACATCTTTGGTGTGTGCTAGTTTGACCTGAAAGATGGTAGACTTCTCAAGGCTTGGTTATATCTACCAATGATTTCAGGAAGATGTTTCTTTCAAATATTAACGTCAGAGAAAGGAGTACTAATAAAATGAATAATAATCAAATGATAGCCAAGAGTTTTGTTGATTTTTTATTATGTAGTAAGCTCTCTGTGAAGAACCTTATAAACATTTCCCCTCTGAATATGATAATGAATCAGGTAGTTCAGTCTATATGGATTCTTTGTACAAATTCTATGTACTAATGATGGCTGCCACACTCCAAATAACTTATTGGTTGCAGTGAATTTGTCTACTTCTTAAACTTACTTTGTGGATTGAAGGGTTAATTCCTCCATAGCTGTTAAATTTCCTTATTTTGAGAGGAACAAAAATGTAGTGTGGGAGATATGTTGGTTAGGTCACTTTGGATATGTTAATATGACATACAGAAACTGACTATAGGTTTCATGGAACTATAGTAGGGAACTCATTTCTTTTTTTTTGGAAAGGATTTTTTTTATGCTATAGGGCGTGTGCGCTCGCCAGACAGACAGAGAGAGACAGAGAGTCAGAAAGCAGGAAATTACCTCCCAGGGGGGATGGCCACGCCGCAATCCTTTCTCCTCCATTCTCCTCTTGGGATCTTGGGCACGCACACACATACGCGCCCGGCATTAGTTTAAGCCACCTGGTCCAGGACTTGAACTGCGGTCGACTACGTGGGAGTCCAGCAACATAGCCATTATGCTAACTGTTGTTCCCAAGAGAACTCATTTCTAATGTTCCTGCTGTCTCTGACAATAGTATGATTATGGGTGCTCCTGATCTCAGTGTGCCTTGAATAATTCAGTGAACTAAAGATCATGGCTTTTTTTCCTCACCAAA
Source organism: Tupaia belangeri chinensis (assembly GCF_000334495.1). NCBI lineage: Eukaryota > Metazoa > Chordata > Mammalia > Scandentia > Tupaiidae > Tupaia > Tupaia belangeri. The sequence goes on from NW_006209642.1 coordinate 613,172, forward strand.
GGCAGGAAAATAAGGAATCTAAGTGGCTATTGATAATTGCAATCTAGAAAAGAAATGTATGTGTTTGATGGCTCCAGAACTTCGAGGCCCAAATACCTAGCTTATTTAACCATTCATTTGAGATTTCATGATAGCTAAGTACTAGGTCTTCCCTGTGCTTGCCAGACCTGTGTGATGAAGCTTATTTTTGTGTTTGTTCTTTGTGTTCTCTTGATTGTAAACTTTAGCAACAAGAATGGGGCTTGATTTCGCAACCTTGTAAGCATGCCCAGATGTTTCACTGCTGGGATATGCAGTAAGTCCAACTGAAAAGAGAATAATGGTGAAAACATGTAAATTGGCAGATAGTTTTCTAGACTCCTCTGAACAGATGAAAGGAAAGGCCATTTTCCAGTTTTGATAAGATTTCTCAAATGCACTCATTTTCTTTGGCTATGCTTACGCTAGTGTTTCTGTTTTCAGAAGTTCTAGTCTAAGTTTCGTAAGTGTTACAAGTCCCCAAGGGTGAGGACAGTGAACAAGAAGTCCAGCACTCTGAGTTCTAATCAAGGCTTGCCATTTAAGTCACCTATATTAAATTGACACAGACCTCAAAATTGAAACATATTTTTTTCATGACTTCAAAGTTGTTTCAAACAATTTTAAAAAGAGCAGCAATTAAATATAGCAGAGAGGTATCTATGAAGTTGGCTATTTTCATGCCTTAGATTACTTTTAAAATGTAACTTAAATTCCTTGGAAAAAAGGAGTAAAAACTAACTTTTATCATTACCTTCTTAATTCTATTTAAACTTTAATTTTTATTTTTTTTTAAAATTGCTTCTAGAACTCTGTCATTTCCATCCATTTAGATAAGTTATCTTTGATCCTTTTTGGCTTCCAAGGGAAGCCAAAGCATCGGGCCTCTGTTTGGGTGCTACAGTTAGATAGTCCCAAACATTAGCAGTGTCAATTTGGGCAAGCTACTGAAACTCTTTTTGCTTGAATGTAAAATAGGCTTAATAATAGCACTTATTTAACTCATAGAACTGAAGGGATTCAATGTGCTAATTCAGATGTCATTAACACCACTCTGTTAAAAAAGTTACACTCCATATATGTTATTTCTTTTTCTCCTTTTCCTCTTACTACTGTTCTTTCTCTTTCTTTCCAGCCTTCTCCTTTCAAAACTATAAGAAGCCAGTGAAAACTTCTTTCCCAGATAATGAATATGCATCCATATGCAGTTTTCATAAACATTTCAGGTAGTTCACAGAAACCTTGAAAATTCATTCATGGACCATGGTTAAGAAGCACTAGAAGCTGGGTGAGCTGGATTAGAAAGATCTATTCCAAAAGCCATTTTGGAGATTTCCATCCAACTCAACCTCACTGGCTTCTCTAGCTCCAGTATTCATTTGGCCCGGATTGCGGTTGTTGAAACCAACTCTCACCCATTCCTCACACTATTCAAACAGTTTTTGGAACCCATCCAGTCTCTTCCCCTCTGGAAAGGACTCTCTTCCTGTATAGGATGTTTTTTGTCTACTACTGCTCCATTCCATGTGGTCACCTTACCACTTGGTCACAGATTTCCTGATTAGATTACATTTCTCTCTATGTATTAGTCATCTACCTCTTTGTTAGCTGGCTCTTCCCATCTACAGTGACTTACCCTGAACTGCCACAGTCATCTGCCTACATCAGCTTTATCTGTTCTTGTTCCTAGTCCTGCTTATGTGACTAATTTTCGCATTGGCAAACTATTGATGGTTAACCATGGTGAACTCTTAAAAACTGCGGAAGTGTAAGATTTTTTAACAAAGTATGGAAATGAGTGTCAGTAACATGTAAACACTGAGTTAAGACAGCAGAACAGAGATATTCTCATATCAACATGATAGCCATGGCACAGACTTATTTTAATAAACAAGAAGTGGAGGGCCAGTTGGTGGTATGGTTAAGAGAATGGATCTCACATGGCCAACTGAGGGGTTCTAGCCCTAGATCCAGCAACTTAAGAACATGCTGGGTGTATGCCCAAAACCCTGAAAGAAGAAATGAAGGAGAAGGTATTGGAGTGTGGTTATCACTTCTGGGCAGATGCTTTTTCACTTTCTCTCTGTTTTTCTCTCTTACTCTGTGTCTCTCAGATAAGCATGTGCACTCTCTAATGACTTAAAACTATATATAATAATAAAAAATGGAGCAGATTCTACAAAGTGCATCTTTTTAAATTTAGTTTTATTATTATCATAATCTTTTTTATATTACATTAAATCACATATATCTTTACAGTATATTACATTTTTCTAATAGGAATACCTTGCATATCAGTCAAGACAGATATTACTATCCATATCATCATCATTACATAGCTTTACATCATTTTTTCAGACTATTATTATTAGTCTCATTATTTTTTTAAAACATTCAATCACTATATATCACTTGACTTCTAAAAAGAATTTACCCAACATGAAATATTTCTCAGATCAGTCCAGTTGAGAATATTGTAACTATACATGTTATCATCAACAGGTAATAAACCATTTCTGTGTCCTATTAATGTCATGTCTCAAAGTGCATCTTTCAGAATAGCATGGTATGATTTAGCATGCTTAGTAGACCCAGCTCCAGGTGCCATGGTAAAGTGCTGCTCAGGAGAGGGTTTGAATTCATAGCCAGGAGGGCTTAAAACATGACAGGCACATGCACAGTGCCCAGGATTAGACAGGCTGGAAAACTAGAGGAAGAGGATTGCAGTGTGACTAGATCCTTTGGAGCATGCTTATCTCTTTGCTTATCAACATTGAAACTTTATTAAAATCCATTAATAAGACTCCAAATTATATTAAGATTTAAGTAGATTTTTCCTATCCTAGGATTAAATTTTAGAATAGATATTATATTTAGTTGCATCTCCTCAGTTTCTTGTGGTTTGTGAATCTTTCCTTATATTTCCTGATCTTAAGAATTTTGATGGTTACTGGTAAGGAATTCTAGAGAATGCCCCTCAATTTGAATTTGTCTGCTTCTCATATTAAACTATGGTCATGGGCTTCCGGTAAGAATACCTTAAAGTTAAAGTGTCATTTTCATCCCATTATCTCTAGGTACTTGCTATAAGCATGACATACCTATTGTTAAAAAATAAAATTTCAAAAAATTTAGTTTCTAAGAGCTAATTGTCTTTTATTAGTGACTCATCAATGAGACAGCATTCTGTCTACCAGACAAGAAAGGAACTCTGATGAATTAGACAGAGTGGATGAATACTATTATATATGCATACAAAAATGGAGAAAATATGGACAATGAACAAATAGTGGACCAATCATTTCAAGGTTACTTACCTTGTAGGGGTACAAACCAAAAAAATGTTCTTAACTTAGTGGAATGTGGCTCTTACCTCTCTTCTGATTCTCAGAATGTCAGCTCTCTACCAGCTAATCAAAAGAATCTGAACTTAAAAGTAGACAGTTTAAGTTTCGATTTGGTGATATGGAACCTCCATTTGGGGCCTGCTGCCCTTTATTTAACACTATATATTGACATTAATCTCATGGATGGGTAGCATTTTCTAAGTTTATCCACTGAAAAAAGTTACTTTCTCTCTCTTTTCTTCACATTCTGTTCATTGGAAGCCAGTAAAAAATGCAGTCCACTTTAAGGTGCAGGAGATAAAATACTGTTTTATGATTATTCATTCAGTTGATCAGCTGAGAAACAGGCATAGGGCATAGTACTTTGAGTTTCTGGAGAAAAAGTACAAATCAAATGAAATTTTGAATCTCCTGACCCAGCTTTGGATCTTACCATCCCATGTTGGGGTGTGACATTCAGAGCAGGAATAAGCAGTAATTATTTTACTGTCCATTATTTAAGATGAATGGGAGCTAAAGAAATATAGGCTGATTTTATGCTGACATTATAATGTGGCTTTATCCAAATCCTCATGAAAGAAAGAATTGAGATAGATCCAAAAATCATGACTCCATAAGTCCCAAACTCATGCTGGTTGTAATTATACCTGTAGCACCATATTAAGTTCTGTTTACAATGATCTTGGGAGAGATAAAAATGATTTACCCAAAGGATCCAACTTTTTTCCCCCCTTCCATGGAAGAGAGAGGCAGAGAGATAAACAGGCACAGTCAACAGAATCCTTCCACTGCAGTTACCCTAGTGATAGCTGGTCCTGATTGTGGGCATCCCTGGTGTGCTCAGGGAACATGAACCCAGGACCTTTCCAATGTGGGTCCAGTTACATTACCACTGTCCTACCACCTAGTCCAAGAATACAGTCTTCAACCTGGACCTAAAAGTTGTTTACCTCTCTCTTGTTTATCAAACAGTAATATTGCCAGTACTTTTCAGGTATTTTTAATACTTTATCATTTTTTCTCTAATACATTCATACTAGTTGTTTAACAACCTAATTTTACAAAGAAGTTAATGCCTAAAGAGGTCAATTAACTTGAACATACCAGTGGGAATTATATCTGGGGTTTAAAATAGGTTTTCTTTATTCCAAGTGCATACTTTTCTACACACACACACACACACACACACACACACCCCATTTTCAATATGTAAAACACATAAATTAAGAAAGTGGTATAATATAAAATCTGAAGAGGTGAGTTCTTAATAATCATTTTAATAATGTCATTAAAAATTTCTTACAATAATTAAGATTAATAGCTACTTCATTTCAATACGGTAATTTGGTGATATTCATGAATCCAAGTAAATTTGGAATATTATCATATTGCCCAAATCTTCCCAAGTGGATTAAAATTCACTACATCAAGAAGCATTCAGCTGAAGGTGCTGCTGGAAGCAATCTTATTTCATTTTCCTCACAGTGCACACTTGCTACTAATTTTATTTTTGTACTGAGAGTCAGCACCAAAAAATGTTTAACAGTCAAGGTACAGGGGGAAATCAAATCAAAGAGTCTGTCTTGAATCTTGTTTGAGAGAAGTTAATCTTTCAGGCATCCAGTTTCTAATTCTCAAAGATACTTAAAAATATTATTAAAAGTCATTGAGTATGGAAAGATCCATAAGTTCCTGTGAAACTTCATAAAATTATTTTCAAGGCAGCTGAACAAAAGGCCGAGTTAAGCCTAAATATTCAGGTGAAAAGTCCATTCGCTATACTAATTTGGATAACCCTCTCTAACTGAACTAGAATAACTGGTCACTCCTATATTTTTGTGCTTCTTTTGAAATGGTTTTATGTAGAATGACATTATTCAAATCCATCATGAAAACATCATAAAGTTTGCTATTCAGAAGACAAAGTGACAGTCTAAATTCTCAGTATCTTTTTCCTAACTCTATCCCCCTGGGATTTTATACAGAGGGGATACCAAGCAAAATTTGAAGTAGATGACATGTTCCTCCTTTTTCTTCTTACCCTACCTTTGTTATAGTTTTTCCTTTGCTCAGTGAACTTTCTTTTTTTTTCCTTTAAATTTATTTATTTTTTACATTAATTCACTATACATCATTACAGCATACAAATGAATTTTCCATCCAAAATACACTGTATATTGGCTCAATCAAGCACATCAACATGCATGTTATCAGCAAATAATTTTCCATTTCTTATGTCTTGTATACTGTTTTTTTGTTTTGCCATCCTTGATTCCCTATCCCTCACCCTCTGCCATGTCCCACCCTCCTCCCACATTGTCACTGGTATCCATGGTTTCTTTCTATGCCTTCCCCTCCCATTTAATTGATTTGCTAATGAATTTAATTAGTCTAAATATTTCCAATAGCTAGCACAGCTGATATATACCTATACATGAACCCAAGTCTCTGACTTTAGGCATAAACCTCAGTGAGTAGAATGAACATACTATAAAGTAGTACCTAGCTGGGGCTATATAGCTTACTGCAGTCGTCAAATATGTATGTTGTTTTTTTTTTAAATTTTGATATGAACAGTTTTACTGTTTTTTTTTTCCTCTTGCAACTTTTTTTTAATTACTTGACATTCATTGAGTAGAGTCTTTCTTCCAAAGATCTTTCTAATATTCCAAGAGGAAGTTCACTTTTTTTTGCTGAAAAACTACTTTTTTACTGAAAGTAAGCTTTATTTTAAAAAGTCCATTGAAAAAGAGTGTACAACTGCTTCCAAGCCAAACATTAATGTAGATTAAAACTGTACATCACAAGTTGTAAAGTCCTAAAGTTAATTAAGCAGTACAAACAAGTTTGTGTCAGTTTATTCTTAAGTGCACTTTCTAGGATAATTTTTTTGAAGTTTAGTTTGCTTTGAAAGTGTGGTCCATTCATAGGCTCAAAATTCAACTTTGAGCTACAACAAAGAGCTTTAGTTATAAAAACCAGCTCCATGAGTCGAGTCTTTGTACCAAAAATTTTTCTGATATTCCAAGAGTTTGTAGTCTTTTGCAAAGGATCTTTCTGATATTCCAAGAAGAGGTTGAAATTTTCACTGAAAAACTACATGCTTAATTTTGAAAGTAAGCCTCATTTTTTTTTTTGGAGAGGCTTTTGCAATAGGGCGCATGAACTCACTAGAAAGACAGAAAGAGACAAAGAGATAGAAAGTGAGAAATCATCCCCCAGGGTGGATGGCCATGCTGCAATCCCTTCTCCTCCATTCTCCTCTCAGGATCTTCTGCACACACGCACACGCGCCTGGCATAAGTTTAAGCCACCAGGTCTGAGACTCAAACCACGGTTGACTACATGAGATTTCAGTGACATAGCCATTACACTAACTGCTGGTCCTGAAAGTAAGCCTCATTTTAAAACGTCCATTAAAAATCATTGTAAAACTGCTACTAAAACCATATATTCAAGTAGAACAAAACTGTAAATCAAAAGTTATTCAACTCCTAAACTTAAGTAAGTGGTACAAACCTGTTTGTGTTAGTTTGCCTTAAGTGCAGTTTCTAAGGTGATGTTTTGAAGCTTAGTTTGCTTTGGAAGTGTGGTATATTCTTAGGCTCAAAACTCAACTTTGAGCTACAAGAAAGAGGTTAAGGTATGAAAAGCAGTTCCACAAGTGGAGTCTTTGAGCCAAAGATCTTTTGGATATTCCAAGGAAAAGTTGAGATTTTCACTGAAAGACTACATGCTGAACTCAGAAAGTAAGCTTCATATTAAAACGTCCATTGGAAAGCAGTATAAAACTGATTTTAAGACCAAAGGTTGATGTAGAGCAAAACTGTACATCAGAAATTGTTCAATTCCTGAAGATAAGAAAGTGGTACAAAAAAGTTTGTGTTTGTTTGCTCATGAGTAAATTTTCCAAGATGATGTTTTGAAGTTTAGTTTGCTTTTATTATTTTTTTTTCAGAACAAAAAAATCACCTTTATTTGATACATATAAACACTTCGTATTTGTATAGAGAATGCTTGGAGTGGTGAGGGGAAGACAGGCTTCCTAGTTTCTTTTTTTGGGTGGTAAGGGTTTGTCATATATTTTTGAATTTTTAAAAAACGATTTCTAGTCATCTGGTTGATGGTCGGTTTATTCCCAAACTTGGAAGTTCAATCTGAGCGTCGAGGAGTGTGCAGAAAAGGAAACAGAAAAAGAGAAACAACAGCAACAACAGCAAAAAACAAAGAAGAAACATAAAAAGAGAAGAAAAGAGGAAGATAAAAAACTTTTCAATAAAACTAAAAAATTAATATTTAAAAAATTTCAATAAAAAACAAAAATTGGAAAACCGCGCGGTGTGCTTGCGTGCCATGCAAAATTCTAAAAAGCAAAAATTTAAAAAAAGAGGTAGGACAGAGACAGAGACAGAGACAGAGGTAGAGAGAGACAAAGACAGGTACAGAGATAGGAGGCCTGAAAGGGGTCTTCCTACCACATGAGTTTTGTGTGCTGGAGGCTGAATTATCAGTGGGAAATCTTGATTCCTGTTTCCCCAAAAATTGCTCAGTGAACTTTCTGTTATTAGTTAGGTCCTCTTGTCAAATGAAAAATATTTATTCTTTAGTACCTCATGTGAGTTAGTTAAGTTATATAATTTTTACTAAATAGTCTATATTTTAAAAGAGAAACTCTTAGGAGAAACCCAAATTAACAATATATTTTCAGGCAGAGTAGTATATGGACAGGAGAAATATTTTAGGTAATTGGAATGTTATGCATTCAAAATATATCCATTTCTAAGGTCTGTCTGTGATTCATATTTTAAAAATGATCTATTTTAGCTATAAGATCATTGATCAATTTATTCATTTAATAATATTTATTGAATCCTTACTATGAGCCAAGTCCTGTTGGGAGCACTAGGGATATCACAATGATCAAAAGCACATAAACATTCTTGCTCTCATGGAACTTGAATTCTAGAAGAAGTCTTCAGAGATAAAACATACACACAACAGGTAATACATGTAAAGTGGAAAGAATTAAACATAGGAAGATAAATAGTGGATATACAAAGTGATAGGATTGGTAGGAGGGAAATATAATGATAAAAACATAAGAAAGGAAGTCAAAAATAGTTTTATCTACACATGGAAAGGAAAGGCAGTAGATTAATCCATTCTATACTTCATTTTATTTATCATTCACATTTCTTATACTTTAAAAATAAGACCCTTAAGTGCTAGGCACAATACAGGCACAAATCATGTTATTTAATTTAATTTTTACAGTAACCCCAAAGAAGATCAGTTATGAAAATATTGCAAAAGTATGAATGAGAGATCCTGTTAACTTGGATAAGGATGGCGGCAGTGGTGGTGAAGAGAAAGAAGGGTCATTAAGTAATGTAGTGATCAAGGTGCTGGACCCTCAGATGGCAGACTATGGTTCAAATCCTGGACCTGGCAACTTGAAACTCATGCTGGGCGTGAATGCATGCATGCCCAAGATCCTGAGAGGAAAGTGGAAGAGAAGGGATTGTGGCGTGGCCATCCCCTCTGGGGGGAATGATTTCTCACTTTCTCTGTCTCTCTCTGTGTCTCCCGCAAGCAAACACATCCTATAGCAAAAAACAAAACAAAACAAAACAAAACAAAAAAACAAACAAAAAAAACCTCTCTAAAAAATAAAGAAAAAAAAAACACAGAAAGAAATAGGTAAGAGGAAAAGAAGGCAGAACTAAGATTTGGTAATGGGCTTCAATGTCTGTTACACTTAAAGCATCTCTTTGCCAGTGGTCTGGGAAAAAGCTGAATAATCAATTACTAGATTACTGGATATTAGAGAAGGAAGTATTTTTGTTTTTGTTTTTCTTTTTAGGGAGCAGGCACCTGAGGACCTTAGAGAAAGTAGAAAAATAATTAAAAACCGTTTGTCATGACCCCTGCATGTGTTTAAGGTTGTTTCAAATAAATCTACACAAACTAATAAGCATTATTACACAAACTAATAGGCATTAGAACACAGTTTTGAATGAGATAGAGTGCCAGTATTGCTTTGTTCCTGACTTTTCATGGTAGGTGCTACCCTCTGGACTAGCCTGATTTCACAGAAATTAAGTAAGTCCAATAGACTTGATAAGAAATCAGCTGAATCCTAAGCCCAAGTTCAATAGAATGTAGGAGAAGACATACACATGATGATGGAGTTTTGAGAGATGTTTTAGCTTAGAAAAGAACTAAACTATGCTGAACAACTCAATGAGTTTCTCAACAGTAGCATCATGCCTGTTATGAAGTGTGAAATTAGATTTTCTGGCTCTCTTTTGCCACCTTTTGCCAAAATTTTGAATTAGACGTCAACCTTCTGATTGGTGGACACTTTGCTTCACTGAGGGGTTTGACGATGTCCTTTCTTGGTGGTGCAGTCTATACCTGACTCTACAGAAATGGCCTGTAGAAAAGAGGATTTGGTAATCACATCTTCATAAAAATAGTTCTTACACAAATGAGCAGAGGTGCAAATCTCATTAAAAAGCCAGTGGAAATCAGGCTACAGGCCAAGAATGGCTGAAGCATGGTACTAAAATAAATGTAGTAATTTTTGCTTTTCTATTATTTGTCTGGGGATCTATGTTCCTAAAGTTATAAGGTATGGTCTCTTGGCTTAGTGATTTCAAAAGCAATAGCAGAATTGAAAAGGTTGCCTCTGAGGGATCGTAATGATTGTAAGCTATGTGGAAACAACACTAAAACATTATGATCTGAATAATATTTTTGCAAATGAGGTAAAATCTAGATAGTGATTTGCAATATTATCCTATAGCAGAGAACTTAGGTTTTTACATACCATTAATTCTAAATGTTTAATCTAACAGACTTTCTTCACTTAACCCTGCTACTTTCTCACAAAATCAGCAAACACAAGAGAGTAACACATAGTTGTTTATCTTCTGCAAGTATGTGGATTAAGGAGATGAGGATAGACAGTTGAGCTTTTTGTTTAGACTGATGCAAACCTATTTCTATTCTTTTTTGGGGAAAATTTTAATTAATTAATTAATTATCATCATAATCTTGTTTTTATATTACATTGAATCACATATTACTTTACAGTGTATTACAGTTGTCCTATTGCTATTATTTATACTTTGGGAGCAGGGATCATGTGAAGGTTTTTTCTCTTTTTTACTCTATTAGAGCATTCAGGTACACATAATTAAGGATGGACAGAGAGTAGCTATTAATAGATCTGACTTGCAATAAGGTGGACTGAGATACTCATATAGTAGTTTTTATAGGTGTTGGGATAAAGTTGACCCAAAACACTGCTTTTCTGCTGAATCCCATGCCTTTGACCCCATTGTCATGTGCCCAGTTTGTAGTATTTGAAGTGCTCTGTAATCAATATGTGATTAATGGGTTAATGTGTTGTAACATCTATTTAAATTACTAAAATATTATGTTCTTTGAGAAGATGTTACGTATTAAATATCAACCCATTAACAAGGATTAAGTTATCTGATTATCTGATATAATCCGTTGATACCAATCTCAGGATAAGTCATGAGGAAAAAAAAACTGTTCACTTTGTTTTGGTGGAGAAGAATAGGAACATTGGAAACCAGAATTGGTGTGACAGTACTCGATAAGGGGCATTGAACTGACAGTGACAGGGCAATATGAAAGCATTTTAGAGTGAAGTTCTGAGAGAAGGTGGACTGGGCAAACATGATGAACTGAGGCAGGATGTTCTTGTAGCTTAGCTAGTTAAGCCATGGTCTTTGGAATTCAGCATATCTCAGATAACATTCTAGCCCATCACTTTGTAAATATATGGCCTTGGGAAAGATATTTCAACGCTAAGCTTTAAATATCCTCATTATATAATAATCGTAATAATGATACTTACATCACTGCATTGTTGATGGTCATTCAATGCTTTATTTTTAAATTGTTACTATCTTTACTATTTGGAGGTTTGAGCTGGTTCTATTTAATGGAGGAACTGGCAAAACCCATAAATGATCACATGAGCTTTTCTGGACATGGTAAACACACTGACAAAATGGGTTACAATGGAGGAAACCAGACATAGTGCACTTAGGGGATCCAAAGGCAAGATCTAAGGCAATTATTAGTTATTAAATATAAGATAAAGACAGTGAATATTTCTTTCATAAGCCTAACTTTGTATTATGTGTCAAGGAACATAATGGCACTTGCTATGATTTCCAGATACCTTGGAAAACTAAGATCTATCATTTAATTTTACAGTAGGTGAAATCCAGTTCTGCTTTGGGGTAGTAGAAATTAAAAAGGATTGATTAAAAATATTTGATTTGGAATATTTTTTAGCCATTGGATAGATATATATTGGAAAAAATATCTCCACTTTTTTTTATCTGTAAAGTTGAGATAATAATAGCTACCTTATAAAATTCTTACAAGAATAGAACAATATGAGATATGGAAATGGCCTTTATAAACACAAAGACAATATGGAAATTTAAGTTTTTAAAAAAATTTTATAGACAACAAGGAGAGAGTCAGTAACCTAAAAATATTGTAATTTTGTTTGTCCTTAGAAAAACTGGGATATGTCATATTACCTTTTTTAATATGTAAGTTTTTGGACCAGCCAGGTGGCAAGGTGGTTAAGGTGACTAGATCCCACATGGCTAACTAGTTCATTGAGTTCCAGACCCAGCAGCTTGAAAAACATTCTGGGCACATGTGCATGTGTGACCAAAATACCAAGAGGAGAATGCAGAAGGAACTGTGGTATCAAACCCTCTGGGAGGTGCTTTCTCACTTTATCTCTCATCTTTCTCTCTTTCTCTCTCCAGTGAGCGTACGTGCCCTATAGAAAATTATATATATATATGTATATACATAAAAAACCTCTCTACCTCATAGGCCCAATTTTGTAATATTATCCTATTTATATTTATTACAGTGAGTTCAGTTGCAAGAAACAGAAAACTTAAACTGGTTTAAGCAATACACAAAACTGCTTTACTCATTTAATTAAAAAGCAGAAGACAGATGAAAATTTAGCTAGTGGGTTATCAAGTCCCACCTAGGACTCAATTTTTTTTTCTATCTCCTGGTTCTGCAGTCTGTGGTGTTTCCTTCATCTTTAAGATTCCCTAAATGGATGCTGGAAGCTCCTGGGCCTCTGTGTGTTCTTGTCTATGCCTTTCAAGAAAAAGTGTCAGTGTCCCAGGATTCCTATTGTAAATCTTGAGCATTTTGGCTTTTGTAACTTGCTCATCTTTGGGCTAAACCTTATGGTCAAAGATAAGGAATGCATTAAATTAGCTGATCTTAGGCCATATGATTTCTTTTTTGGACATGAAGGAGAGGGTTAGATTTTAGAACCACATAAATCTGCAAATTTGAAGTATAAATTAAACAGGTAAAAAGAAGAATAAACAATGGGGTGAGAACCACAGAAGAGTCAACACATAGAACCTAATCAAAATGAGAAGGAATGGCTCTCCAAATAATTCTAAAGAGTTCTTCTATTAATTATATAGGTGTTGTGGCAGAGTTGTTGGGAACAGGGTGAGGCAGGACTTTCCTGATTTTATACCACTCATGGAAATATCCTATGTATTCATGAGATTTTTGTATAGTCAGTCTTAAGAGCTCTGACCCAGGGCCAGCAGGTGACAAAGTGGTTAAGGCATTAGATTCTCACATGGTTGACTGTAGTTCAAGTCCAGGATCCAGTGGCTTGAAACTCATGCCAGACCTATTGTGAGCATGATGAAAATTCTGAAAGGAAAATGGGAGAGAAAGGATTGCAGCATGGCTATCTCCCCTAGGGGGTGATGTTTTACTTTCTGTCTCTCTGTCTTTCTCTGTCTCACCAGCCAACACGTATGTATGTCCTATCGCAAACATCCCTCTCAAAAAAAAAAAAAAAAAAAAAAGAGTTCCAGTCCAAGTTCAAGTTTATTTTAGATTTGGATTCTGTCTCTAAGGCTATGAGCTGTGCAAACTTGTGTGGAGTACTTATTCTCTATAAGTTTTAGTTTTTCCATCTGTCCCCAGAGGTAGTAGCAATAATACTAACAAAACTGTCTTTAGTAATAAATAGGAAAATTCCAATAAAGTGTTTAGTGTAATTCCTGAAACACATAGACGAAGAGTTAATGCTTTTTTCTTAGCTCTTACTAAAGTTGTTTTTAAACACTTATATGGAAATTCCTCAATATCTTTAAGCCTAGATAATTTATATGACAGCTTATGACAATATTTGGAGTAACATGCACTCCCACTTCTTGTATCATTGCTTAGTATCCCAGAGACAGAATCATGCCCAAATTCAGAATAAAATCCTCATGTTACCTACCATTCTTTTGAGAATTGTAAAAATTCCTGATATGAGGGTGACCAGACAATTTATCATTCAAATGAGGACACCTTTGGAAGTGAAGAGAGTCACTTAAAAACAATTAAAATATTATTAGGTGGTTGGGAAAGTTATGATATATTTTTCTGTCTTTCTATGCAAAAATGCATCATGACTTTCCTGATGACACAACATAATGACTGATCTTGAAGAGGTATAAGCTAAACTGTCCCAGTTACACGTCTAAGGATATTGAAAATTTTCACGTAAAATAGAAAGCTTTATAGCAAAATGGCTTAGGGATATAATAAAGGCAAAGAGTTCTAAAAAGAAGAAATGTTTTCTCTTCTCCTCTCTTCTGTACTGTCAGTGAAAACTCTCCAAGCATTCAGCATTTTGATTTGTTATTTTATTCTATTTAAAATATTGTTATAGTGATTCACATACCCACACAAATATTATAGCAGATAGATTTTTCACTTGAGTTCATCTTCAATAAGAAATTGAACCAACAAAAACACATTGGTATGGTTGTATTTTAATATATCTAGACTTCTAAAATAATAAAACTAATGAACTAACTTTTATTCTATTGATGAGCAACTGACACACCAGTGTGAACTTGAAGTCAGTAATAGTACCTTCATATCAGATTTCTGATTTTTTTGAACCATTTGGAGTATTTGCATTTGCATGGCTATTTCTGTATGAATTGAATACCAATTTATACTTCTGATAGCTATGGTCTTGAAATTAAAAAAAAAAGTTAAAATAAAAAGCTGATAAACTTTAACATCCTTTGATTATAACTTCTGCATACACATTTCAGGCTGCTAATGTATAAACTAGGTGCAGTGGTACCTGCATTACACAGATGTTAAAATCTTAAAGAAGATAACTTGTACTAGGCAGTCATCAGATGAGCGTATCTAACATCAGCATACATTAACTTTCAGAGCTATAGACAATAGTAAGAAAAAAAGAAAGCTCAAGATTAAAAAAAAATTACATGAAGAAGCAAAGGTGGACTGCAGTGACAGAAAACGAAACAGCAGTTGCTGGGAATAGGGATGGAGTCAGGCTGATTATAATGGGCCATAGGGAGATTTTTGAGACAACAAAATTACTATGTATCTTGATTTGGGTAGTAATAATGCAACTGTATGTATATATTTGTCAAAATTGGCAGAACTATACACTTCACAGGGTGACTTTATGGCATATAAATAACCACTTAATATAAAAATTGGAAAGGAATATTAAGTAGAATTATAAAATATGAACCTTGAAAAGCTCATTGATTTGTAGGTATATGCTAGTGTATGCATAAATTGCACACAAGAATATACTGAACAGTTGCGTATTTTATTTTTTGATGTGGACATGAGCAGAATTCAGCTGGAAGACAGGATCACAGATTTTTAGACTCAAAAAAAAAATGTATAAGACATATAGACTAATCACATTAAAAGTTAAGAAACTTGGACCAGCAGGTGGTGTGGTGATTGAGGTTCTGAATCCTACATGGCCAACTTTATGGTTTGATCCTGGACTTGGAAGCTTGAAAAGCACTAGGACTCTAGCATGCTTGCCCCAAATCTCAAGAGGAGCATGTAGGAGAAAGAATTGTGGTATGGCTATAACCACCTAAGGGTGATTTCTCACATTTTCTATTTTTCTCTGGTGAGCACATGTGGCCTATAGCATGAATTAAAATAAAAAATAAATAAATCAAAAGAGGGACCAGCAGACTGCTTAATAGTTAGATCACTGGACTTCCATGTCGTTGACCGCTGTTTGAGTCCCAGACCAGCAGCTTAAAACTCATGCTAGGCCTGTGTTCATGCGTGTCCAAAATCCCGAGAGCAGAAGGGAGGAGAAAGCCTTGTGATGTGGCCATCCCTCTGGTGATTGATTTCTTGCTTTCTGTCTCTCTGTCTCTCTGGCAAGCACACATGCCTTATGGCAAAAATCTCAAAAAAAAAAAAAAAAAAAACAAAGCAAAGCAAAGCAAAACAAAACAAACAAACAAACAATAATAAGAAAAGAAAAATAAAGTAACTTAAGTCATGTCAAGAGGAGACGATGGGTGAAAAAGGGCATAAAGTGAATTCTTTGGCTCCAGAGTGGTAGCTAAAATTGTTTCCTAATTTAGAGTCCTGTGCTTTCTGCCACATCATAATTTTCTTTTTAGTTAAAAAAAATCCTTTTCATGAAGTGGAAAAATCTAGTACTAGTATTTTAATTTCTGGCACAGAAATAGTACATTAAAATATTTAGCACTACTCTGTAATATAAGCTAAATGGAAATTAGAAATTTGAAGTTGACATTGAAACTTCTATGGTCAGATAAGTACCAGAGTATCTGTGCCATTTTAGCTCTGTGTATAGTTGGGTGACTAAACTTTATCAAATAATTGCTATAGCTTTGGTATAAAAATGCTGGACCAGATGTCAAAGGACCATCATTTCATTTTAGTTTTGCCACCAATCACCTTTCTGATCTTAGATAAATATTATTCTTTTGAACTCTTTAATTCTCAAATCTGGTGTTTGGACTACATGTTAGATGTTTATTTGGAGGCCTCTATGAAAAATGAAATCTCAAACTGAACCCAAACAGATTAAAATATGAAAGAAGATCTGCTCCATTTGCAGCAGAATGAGGGACCCCCATTTAGCCACCCCCTCCGTTCTACTGCAGGCATAGCCTAAGCTACTTTTCCAGAGATGTAGGAGGCCAGAAACACAGTTTTTAAATTTCTGGAAAAGATCATCTTTAAGGTTTCTTTCCCTTTGAAAATATTCTGGTTTGTGAAGCCAAAGAGGAAAGGAAAGTCATTTTTAGTTTCTGTAGCAGTAAGAAAGATATTATGCAAAACATGTTTGATACACTTGCACATTATTTCATTGAATAACTTTAATCTGTCTTTTTTAAAAAGGGACTAAAGAACAAAAAGGAAATGATCACTTCGTTTGTAATAAATCCAGGTCGTAGAACATTGTCAACAAAGTTTGTATTAGTAAGAGAAATGTGTGTCCCACCAGGTTACTCCTGCGGCAACATGAACACTGTAAGAGTATATCCAGCATTATTATAACGGACGAGTCTGGAAGGCTCTATCACATGCCAGAAAATTTGATTTTTATCAGTGCAATAATACTACTGCTTGATTGCCGTTGGTCAGACACATGCAGGAAATGGATAATAAGCAGACACACAAATACATATTCTGTGGTGATAATAAAACATGCAAGAGCACAGTGAATAAAAATTTCATATATTGTTGGTCGTATATGAAATGATGGAGAACAGTTGTCTTGAAGCCGAAGGATAGCAACCTGGATATCCCAACGTTGTTTGAGCTCAGTGACTTGAGTCATTTATCCCAAAGTAGCTTTTGTTCATTCAAAAGATGAAAAATATTCACCCATAATTGCCTTTTGTTATCTACCTGGGAGAAACTGTCACTGCAGTGATGTTTCAACATGTAGAAAAGTGATAGAAATGGGTGTGGGCAGCTGCAATTTAAATGAAAAAAAATTTTTTTTTAAATTTAGGGAATATAGGCAAGAGGCTAATCAAGAGACTCCAGATATAGTGGCTCAAATAAATATAATGAACCACTGTGAGGTTGCTGAGCCATCTGGGAACTTGGGTTCCTTGTGTATTGTTGCTCTCCTCTTTCGTAAGTTTGATTGTCTGGTTGCGCTGGCTGACCACAAAGTTATCTTTCTAGGCTGTGAAGGGTGGAAAGAGGAGTAGAAGGCACATGGTTTTCTCTTTTCAAGAGGAGAGGCTGAAGATGCACACATTATTTCTGCTCCAATGCCATGGTCATGTGTAGCTGCAAAGAATGCTGGGAAGTCTAGTCTCTGATTAAGCGGCTGCACCTTGAAGAGGTAGTGAATGTTTCTACATGAAAGGAAGACAAAAAGAAAAGTAGGAGAGTAAAGTTTCTGCCATTGCATGTAAACTCACGTGTGCAGTGGAGCTTGATTTTGCAATACAGGGTGTGTTTTTATGATCATTTAATAGAATAAACAAGGGGATTCAGGCTGATGACAAACGAAACATATTTGTAAAAGAGAAGCACAATCATTCATATAGGATCACTTTATAGCATGACTTATCAATGGAGGGCAACAGAGTTCCCCACTGATTTAGAATTCTTTCACATCACATTCAGGATGCCAGAATTTGTTGGGTTCTGGTAGTTCAGAGAGCAGCTGATTGAGTCCTTTCAGAATCTGGCAGGGCCAAACCAAAGTGAATTGATTTTATTTTTATCAGCTTTCTCTGATGAAACAAATATATGTTAAACTGTTTCCCACACATTAAAGTCCAGTCGTTTCTGAGAAGATGACTGGAAATGAATCCAATCAGGGGAAATCAGTGTGTTTTCAATATTTGCCTGTAGGGATATCCCCAGTACTATTGTCTTTGGACTAGAAGTCTAAAAGCTGTATATATAATCTGGCTCTAACATAGGGTGCTCCCAAATAACTCACTCCAAGTTTCTGACTTCGTTTGTAGTATTTTGGCAGTAATATGTATGACGGGATATTCAAAAAGTTTATGAAAGATGCATATTATGAAAAAACCATGCATGGATTTAAAAAATTTTGAACCAAAATAAACTTATGTTTTTAAAAAAGATGTATTTATTGAATTGTATCTGTTATTATTATTTTTCAATTTGACCAGAGAAAGAGAAAGGGAAAGTGAGAAAGGAAGCCACCAGGTCTGAGACTAAGGTAGTCGGCCATGTGGGAGTCCAGTTTCTTAATTACCATGCCACCTGCTGGCCGCCATAAACTTGTATTTTAAAAATCATTTTTCCATGAACATTTTGAAGTCCCATCACATTTATCCTAGAGGATGTTTTGGTACATTAAATAAACTTAGTATATGAAAAGTCCTGAGAATTCACTATAGCAACTTACATGTGGATTTTAATAATTTTTCTGGGTCAGGTTTGCAAACACTCTCACAGTCTCCTTCTCAAATTCCTGAGTAGACTCCTGTGAAGTCATACTGTTTGTGTTCAAAAGATCAGATCCTAACTTTGCCTATGGAGACTTTGCTTGGAGTTTAGAAAATTTTTGCAGCTGGGGTGAACTTATAGCTTGCTGGGGAAAATCAACATGAAATAATTGATCACTCATCCAAAAATAAGAATTCTAACAGGAAGGGGTGGTAACTGCCAAAAGAGCATGCTGACATCAAATAAAAATGTGCAGGGACAGTAATTCTGCTGACACAGAATGGTTTTTAAAATAAATTCTCTGTGTTTGGGAATACTTTTTCTTTACTTTTTATTAAACAGATGTAATTTATTTTCCTGAGTAAAAATGAATAGTATTTATAAAGGGTTGTTATCCTGCTGTTCCCTATATGAAATCACATGGAATAACATGACATGCTGCTCTGGAAATTGCATATGGGATTTCTTAGCTCAAGATCAAAGTTCTGTGACTGAAAGTTAGGAAGAGTAATTCTTTTATATCCCTGCTATTCATGCCCTTTTTTTTTGGGGGGGGGCTATTTTAAAATTTGTAAATAAAAATGATATAGATAAGTTTGGTGTACAACATGATATTTTGCAATATGTATGCATTGTAGAATGGCTAAATTGAGTTATTTATACGTATGTATTAGCTCACATGCTTATCTTTTTCTTGTGGAAGGAGCTCTTAAAATATATGTTCTTATCAATTTTTAAAAACACTACTACAGTGGGGCCAGCAGGTGGCATGGTGGTTAAGGTACTGGACTCCCATATGGCTGATTGCGATTTGATTCCTGGACCTGGTGGCTTGAAAATCACAGTGGGTGAATGTGCGTGTATGCCCAAATCCTGAGAGGAGAATGGAGGAGAAGGGATTGCAGCGTGGCCATCCCCCTGAGTAGTGATTTCTCGCTTTCCCACTCTCATTATCTTACCAGTGCCTCATGTGGCCTATGGCAAAACCTTAAAAAGCAAACAAAAAATAGTAGTATCGAATATATTATTAACTCTAGTCACCATGTTCTACAATAGATCTCTTGAACTTATTCTTCCTAACTAAAATTTTGTATTCCTTGAGCAGTATCTCCTCAATCCTCACTTCTACCCCTGCCTCTATTAACCACCATTCTACCTTCTGCTTCTACTTGTTCATTTTTTTAAGGTTCTACATGTAAGTGAAATTATGTTGTGTTTGCCTCTTTATGTTCAGTTTATTTCCTTTAACATAAAGCCCTCTAGGTTCATTCATGTTGTCAAAAATGACAGCATTCACTTTGTTTTTAAGGCTGAATAGTATTCTATTGTATGCATGTCTCTTTATATATACATGTATATGCCACATTTTCTTTATTCATTTATCTGTTTATAGACACAGGTTGATTTTATCTTGACAATTGTGAATGATACTGCAATGAACATGGGAGTACAGATATTGATTTGACATATTAATTTCATTCCATTTGAGTATATTCAGTAATCCCCACTTATCCACGGAGGATGTGTCCCCTGAACTCCAATGGATGACTGGAATTTCTGTTTATTCCTAAAACATATTTATTTATAAATTAAGCACAGTATGGATTTACAGAAAATGTGGAAATCTAAAACAATGATCTAATAAACGTAGAGTTAAAGAATGATCATTTGAGACTGGGAAGGATAAAGGAGAGAGGAAGATAGAGGGATGTTGATTAATGGAAACAAAATTACATATACATAAGAGGATTGATTTCTAGTCTCATAGAATACATTAGTAAAAATATAGTTAACAATTTACTATATATATCAGAGTAACTAAAAAAGAGGATTTTGAATGTTCATAATCCAAAGCAATGGCAAATGATTGAGATGATGGATCTGTTAATTTTTTTTTTTTTTTTGGAGAGGTTTTTGCTATAGGGTGCGTGTGCTAGCCAGAAAGACAGAGAGAGACAGAGAGACAGAAAGCGAGAAATCACTGCCCAGGGCTGGTCAGGCTGCAATCCCTTCTCCTCCATTCTCCTCTCGGGATTTTGGGCATGCATGCACATGTGCCTGATGTGAGTTTAAGCCGCTGGGTCCAGGACTCGAACTGTGGTTGACTACATGGGAGTCCAGCGACATAGCCATTACACTAACTGCTGGTCCCCATTTTTTTTTTTTTAATTTTTAAAAATTTTAGAAAGGTTTTTGCTATGGGGCATGTGCGCACACCAGAAAGACAGAGAGGAACAGAGACAGAAAGTGAGAAATCATCCCCCAGAAGGGATGGCCACATCCCAGTCCTTTCTCCTCCATTCTCCTCTCAGGATTTTGGGCACACATACACATGTGCCTGACGTGAGTTTTAAGCCTCTAGGTCCAGGACTTGAACTGTGGTTAACTAAGTGGGAATCAGGCAATGTAACCATTATGCCATCTGCTGATCCCTGATGGATCTATTAATTACCTTGATTTAATCATTACACATTGTGTTCTTGAACTGAAAAAAAAATTGCACTGTACCCTAGAAATATGTATAGTTATTATATGTTAATTTTTTTTGAGAGAGATTTTTGCCATAGGGCATTGGCACTCACTGGAGAGGCAGAGAGAGACAGAGAGACAGAAAATGAGAATCACCCCTCAGAGAGGATGGCCACACCACCATCCCTTCTCTCTGTTCTCCTCTTGGGATTTTGGGCATGCATGCACACCCGTCTGGAGTGTTTTAAGCCACTAGATTCAGGACTGGAACCGTGGTCGACTACATGGGAGTTCAGCCATGTAACCATTTTGTCATCTGCTGGTCCTAGTTTTCTTTTCTTTTCTTTTTTTTTTTTTAGAGAGAGTTTTGCTATAGTGCATGTGCGCTCACCTGAGAGACAGAGAGACAGAAAGCGAGAACTACACCCCACCCCCCCCGGGGGGGGGAATGACCACATCACAATCTCTTCTCCTTCATTCACCTCTCGGGATGTTAGGCATGCATGCATATGCACCCAGTGTGAATTCAAGCTGCAGGGTCTGGGACTCAAACTGCCTGTGACTACATGGGAGTTCAGCGACATAGCCATAATGCCATCTGCTGGTCCCAATTTTTCAAACACTTAAAAAGGTGAAATAGAAAAATTACATAGCAATATACTGTAACAAAAGTGATGTGGACCTGATCTTTCTCTCAAAATATCTTCCTGTACTATATCCCCCTATTTTTGGACTGCAGTTGACCATGGGTAACTGAAACCATGGAAAGTGAAACTACAGATAAGAGGTGACTACTGTACCCAGCAGTGTCATTGCTGGGTCATATGGTAGTGTCATTGTTACTTTTTTGATCAACTTCCATACTGGTTTCCATAATGGCTGTACTAATTTACATTTCTGCCAGCAATGTACAGGAGTTCCCTTTTTTTTTACATCCACACTTGTTATCTTTCATCTTTTTGATCTTAGCCATTCTAACATGTGTGAGATAATTATCTCATTGTGGTTTTAATTTGATGAATGATTAGTAATGTTGGGCATGCTTTATATACCTGTTGGCCATTTGTGTCTTCTTTTGAAAGATATTTATTCAGGTATTTTGACCATTTTAAAATAGGGTTATTTGTTTTCTTGCTATTGAGTTGTTTTAACTTCTCATATATTAGGTCATCAGGAAAGTCATGATTTATTTTTCTATGCAAAAATTCATTATAACTGTCCCAACAACCCAGTATTTTGAATATAACCCTTCATTAGGTATATGCTTAGCCAATATTTCACCTCATTATGTAGATTTTTTTCTTCACTCTGTTGATTATTTCTTTTGTTGTATAGAAGCTTTTTATCTGATGTATCTCATTTTTCTATTTTTACTTTTGTTTATCTATACTTTTGGGGTTATATCCAGTGTCTAGATTTTAATGGTGAGGACATTTGGAACTTACTCTCTTAGCCATTTTGAAATGTCAATCTAGTTTTAACTGATTTAGATGCAATGAATATATATACTTTATTTGTTTTTCTTTGAAAAGCTCAGAATGTTTTTATTGACATTAAAGACTTAGAAATAGGGAATTTTAGCAATGTTTAGCAAATTCCATGAATTTGTTGGTTTGAATAAGGTAAGAGAACCTTGGATCCTTTCTTGGGCATTTGTGAATGTTGCACTGAAAAATAATCCCATTCTGGGTGTGTTGAAGAGTGGAACATTATAATTTTCTTTTGAACCCATATAAGTTGTGGTGTATAAACTTCCACTTTCCAGATTGGAGATATTGCAAAAATGTACACAGTAGGGTTTTGTTACTTTTAGAAGTATGTATGTACACTTGGTTTAAAAAGGTAATTTTCTAGTCCTAAGCATATATCTGAAAATATTATAAATATTACTTTATTTTATTTAAAATACAGTTTCAATGATTCTTCATAATGACAATGATTTTCATGAGGGAGAAAGAAGAGAAAAAAGTGTTCATAAAAAGTCAATTCCCCAAATTAAAAAAACTTAAATGACTTACAGTCTAAATATAACATTGTAACATTATCTTAAAAAGCATTCAGGATTTATCACAGTGTAGGCTTGAATACAGGACTTTTTCCTTGAAAATGACCTAATATTTTGTTGTTCCAAACTAATGTATATATATAAAGAAACTTGAACATGTCTTTTAAAAAGTTCCAAATGTAGACATTGCTTTAGCTCTTAAAATGAAGCATTTATATTTTTATTATAAAATTACAGACTCTTCTGATTAAGGAATTTGAAATAAATGTTCATTCCTTGATGCGATTTTCCTTATTTCATATCATGTATTTCAAGATGAAAATGAGCAGACTACTACGTTGAACAGGAGAAAAGAATAGCTGTAGCCTAATCTTTGATTCATTTCCAGGTGCTCAGGCTTAAGGTAGATTATGAATGACCACATCTTTCCACATGTGTTATAATCATTTAAAAAAATGATATGGACTTTGAATCAATTTGTAAAAACAGAGGTTGAAGAATAGTAGTGAAATGAATGTGGTCTTGAAATAGACAACTTCTTGGAGTTAAATAATGAAAAGGACAAGTATAGAAAAATCAATTATTAAAACATTTCTCTGGGGACAAGCAGTTAATGTAATGGCTATGTCGTTGGACTCCCATGTAGTCGACCACGGTTTGAGTCCCTAACCCGGCGGCTTAAAACTCACACCGGGCGCGTGTGCGTGCATGCCTAAGATCCTGAGAGGAGAATGGAGGAGAAGGGATTGTGGTGTGGCCATCCTTCCTCGGGGGTGATTTCTCGCTTTCTGAGAAATCTGTCCCTCTCTGTCTGTCTGGCCAGCACACGTGCCCTATAGCAAAAACCTCTCCAAAACAAACAAACAAACAAACAAACAAAAAAAAAAACATTTCTCTGGAGCTACACAGGCTATTCTTATCTTCTGTGAGTTGGAGAACTGTTTGGGGTTCTTTCACAAAGTTTTCTGCTAACTTGCATTGACATTTTTTTAGCACCAAGGACTTTTCTTTTATATTTTACAGGCAAACTAGAAAACATTGCTTCAGTTATAAGGATGAATTCTGACAGATCTCTGTAGTTTTCAAGTTTAGAGAGTTAAATGGGTCTAAAATTTATAAATACCTCATTAGAGAAGATCGAGTGTCGTTATCTCCTAATTGGTCTTGAAGGGTTTCTGGATTTTGTCATCCAAATGGCAATGACCTTACTAAAGCTTGATTAGCTGCTCAATAATTAAAGATAATTTTAATTTTGAGCTGTTTGTGTGTGTGTAAATTCAGTAGAGTCAATGCAGATTAGAAGAAACTATTGCATATTTATTGATCATATAGTATTATGTATTTTTTGAGTTTGAGATAGTTGATTTCTAGAAAATACTCGAACATTTTATTTCAATGACATTTCATTAATGACTGAATGTAAGAATGTTTTATAGATTTGAATTATTATGATGATCATCTTGACAATATTTAATTCCCCTTAATTTGACCAGCAGTCTCTCAGAAATGTCTTGAATCTGTGTAACACTCTAGAATGGACTTTATTTAAAGTTCCTGGATTTTGAACCTTCTCCCAAATATGTGTCCCTGAGGCATGCACCACTGTAGTCTAATATTGTCTTCTTGTGTTCCTTGGGCGAGGGCCTTAGAATTTTATTACCAGGAAAACTATCAGATGCAGTGGGTCACACTGGCATTTAATGACACATGAATCATTCACAGGAGCTGCTATTTTGAATCCCATGTGAAGGGCAAGAGAATAGCAACCTGAAAAACACCAATCATCCATTTCTCAGACCATCCTGCCCATTTCCTACAGATCACTCTACAGTTTCTATGCAATGACAAGCATGGTAGTTCATATACACATCTGCAAAATGTAGTAGACTCTGGCAGCTTGTGCAATAGGTTTTTTTTTTTTTTTTTTTTTTTGAATTTATAAACCCATCATGGACAGCAGTTGCTACTGGTATTTTGAATGTTTTAAGGTCTTTATTGTACTATGAAGCTAAATGCATCAGTAGTTTTCTGCTGATAATTTGCTTTTGACTTCTATTTCCCAAGATCAATCTTGGATATATTGTTGAGTCTCTTGGCTTGATAGATTTTCTAGATTTTCTTCTAGAAGTGCTCGATCCTGTTTTTGATATAGAAATATTATGCATGCTTTCACTTTACTTGACAGGATTTTGCTTAGGATATTTGAAAACTTGTATCTTTATAATACATACTATTTAATATTATGGAGCCATGGTTAGATTTTCTTTTCATTAAAAGGTTGAAATGCAAAGGTTTGACATGTTCTCTCTGACAAAGAAGAGTGATAGTGTATAAAGCAGGAGAGTTATAGTAGAATATTTGTACAAAACCAGTATTTCTGCCAGAAGTAGTCTTTCAAATTAATCACTACGAAGCTAGAAGAAGGCTCACTGAGAGAATTTGGGCTTGATGATATGACACAAATGTGCCAAGCCAATGAAATAACATAGTTATGTGTATAAAGCCTAAATTTTGGAGCAGACATAATTTCAGTTGGTAAAATTACCATAGCTGAAATGATTAGAAGAGATTATGGGCAGTCCAGAGAAATAAAATTAACATGAAAGGACTATAAACATTAGACTTTAATCCTGTGGTTCCAAGTATAAGCCAAAACAATAATCAGGCAAAATTGTGGAACTATTGTGGGGAAAAATAGTTTCCCTAAAATGTGTTTTCCTCAGTAAAAGCCCCAGAATAACAAATATATTCCTTCAAATGAAAACTGGCCTATCAATAGAGAATTGTTGACTCAAATAAAGATACTTAATTGTATAATGAATAGACACTATTGATAATGAATATTTATGGAGAAATAGTGACACTAGACAACATTTGAGTTGCTGTATTTCAGGCCATGAATAATTTTTAAAATTTGTATTTCAAAAGAATAGGAGTAGAAAGAAGTAGAAGGTTAATTCATCTAATTTGAAGTTAAGTTTAAAAAGACTTTTAAATATTAAAAAGCAAGTTTTTTGTTGTTGTTGTTTTCATTTTCTTTTTGATGTAGAACAAATGTTCTTGCCAGAGACAGAGAGACAGGGAAAGTAAGAAATCACCCCCTAGAGGGTATAGCCACATCACAATCCTTTCCCTTCCAGTTTTCTCAGGATTTTGACCATACAAGCTCATGTGCCTGCTGAGATTTTCAAGCTGCAAGATCCAGGACTCAAACCATTCAGTTGGACATGTAGAATCCAGCACTTTAAACACCACACCAACTGCTTGCCCAAGGAACAAGACTTAAGATTATTTAATATATATTTAACTTGAGGCCAGCAGTTGGCATGGTAGTTAAGGACCTGGACTCCCCCATGACCAACTGCAGTTCTAGTCCTGGACCTGGCAGCTTGCTTTCTTACTTTCCCTCTCTCTCTTTCTTTCTCTCTCTGGTGAGCACATGATCCCTGTAGCAAAAGTAAAATTTAATAATAATAATAATGATATAAATGATTCTTTAAAATATATATGTATATATGTATATATATATATATATATATTTAACTTATAGCTAGCAATAGCTGTGATTGCAATAAAATTCTATTTCTTATTTTTATTGCATATTTTAATCCAAGCAAAATTCATAATAACTTTTACCCAATAGGTAAGAGCTCATTTGGAATTGTTTCTCTCTTTATGTGTTTGTGCTCTCTCAAATGTGAAACATATTCTAAGATTAAGAGTCACCTTGTACAACAGGAGGCTTGGTGAGAATGAACACTGCTAGGATCTTTTTTTTTTTTGGAGAGGTTTTTGCTATAGGGCACGTGCGCTCTCCAGACAGAGACAGAGAGATAGAAAGCGAGAAATCACCCCCCGGGGGCGATGGCCACGCCGCAATCCCTTCTCCTCCATTCTCTTCTCAGGATCTTGGGCACACACGCACACGTGCCCAGTGTGAGTTTTAAGCCACTGGGTCTGGGACTTGAACCGCGGTCAACTATATGGGAGTCCAGCGACATAGCCATTATGCTAACTGCTGGTCCTGAGGATCTTAGAGATCTATGTTCAGATCTGATATCTGCAGCTATGTGTGATCTCAACAAATCCTTAGACTTCTTTATGTCACTTTATTCATTCGAAAGAGTTTGGTTAGGTCTCTAAATTTCTTCCACTTTGAAAATTCTCTTGAATTTTTCATGATTTACAATTGCTGACTTTTCAAAATAAGTATAAAGATATAGGTATGATGTTAGATAAAAGTGATTTTTAGTTATTTAAATAAGAAGAGGAAACCTTTGAATATGCAGTATATCTTGAAAATTAGATAGTTTTTAATAATGTCACTTCGCTTGCCTTTAGTTTTATTATCCTTAACTAGACTTAACTTAAACCTAGAACTATAATCTGTTCATTGTTTTCTCTCTCTCTCTCTTTTTTAGACAATACAGAAACATTAAACTATGCATGATTTATCAAAACAAAGCAAAAAAGATTCCTCTTACATTCTAAAAGATTAGAACTATTTGGTTTTCGATCATTTGTAATTTTCAGATATACATTGTAAATGAGCCTAGGGAAATAATGTGAAAAAACACTTAGGATTGGATGCTAGAACTGAAGAAAGTGTAAAGGCAAAATGAATCAGAAACTTACATTTCCAGTGCAAGATATGTCCCTCGTGTCCTTTTTTGGTTGGGGAAAAGACTTATGTGATCTTTGAGTCAAATATTAGGTATTAAAAGTTTGTAGCATGTAAAAGACCACAATTTTGTTTTGGATTTGACAAAGAATAAAGTGAAGGAAATTGAAAGTCTGATTTTTATTTCTGTGGGAAACAGATCTGATTCTGAGAATCAGATTGGACTCAATAAAAAAAGAAAGTATGTATTTTTCTCCTGATTTATAACTTACTAAAACTTGAGAGTGTCTAGTTGCTAGAAAGAAAAGACTAAGCAAGGAAAAAATTCCAACTTTCATAAATTTCAAATGAATATTCCAATTTCCCAGCATATAAAAGAGGGCATTTGTAGACAAAGAAAACAGAGTGAAGCTTATAAAATAATAGGTAAATCATAGCCAGTAAAGTGTGTGTTATTGAGAAAAAAGAACAAAAGTCCATGGAAAATATGAAAACTCAAAAGAAAACAAGCCACATTAGAAAAGAAAAAAAATGTCTCCAAGCCACAAATAGAATGTCTCAGAGGCTCAAAATAATGAATCAAAAAATTAGTGGTAGATTTTTCTACACAATTTTTTTCAGCTAAAATAAAGACAATGATGCATGTGACTGTTAGAATATGTTTATAAGTATAGTTATTTTGTAAGTTGTGTTGTAAAACTGCTACCTTGACTATTAAGCTGTGCTGTAGAGAAAAGCCTCATTTTCAATAACAGAAAATAAATAATTTGAAATAAAAATAGTCTTAACACCTTCAATTTTGATTGCTTTATTTTTATTATATCTTTTTGGGCTTATTGTAGATGTTGTTAAAAATAAATCTTTCAGGGAACCAGCAGTTAGCATAATGGCTATGTCGCTGTACTCCCATGTAGTTGACCACGGTTCACGTCCCGGACCCGGTGGCTTAAAACTCATGCCGGGCGCGTGTGTGTGCATGCCCAAGATCCCGAGAGGAGAATGGAGGAGAAGGGATTGCGGCATGACCATACCCCCTGGGGGGTGATTTCTCGCTTTCTGTCTCTGTGTCTCTCTGTCTGTCTGGCGAGCGCATGCGCCCTATAGCGAAAACCTCTCCAAAAAAAAAAAAATCTTTCAGGAGTCTTCTTCTGAGAATATAAATACCAAAACCACTTGAAGTACAAGTCATATTTTGTCCTCTACATACTATTGTATTGTCCAAAGTTATATGAGCTAGGATGGAAGGCAGTATGGGTAAAGGAGCTGAGAGAAAATTATATACGTAAGTGAGGAAAAGACCTGTCTCTTTTCACCATACTGTTCTGTCAGAATAATCAGCATTGTCAAACCTATCTTAAAATTCCAAAATAGAATGAAGGATAGAAATAAGACATTGGTGGACAGGTAGTGGTGCACTGGCAATGCACCTGAACCCATATGGGAATGATCGTTAGTTTGGTCCTAGGACCTCTCTGGGTATATTGGACATGCATATGCATAGCTGTGATTCAGAATGGCTGAGGCTGGGGCTGGATTGCAATTTAAAGACCCCAGTGGAGTTGCCTGCCTCTCTCTACCTTTCTCATGGAAAAAAATAAACAAATAACCTTAAAAAACATATTTTAGCTGACTCTGGTAGTGGAAATATTTGTCAAACTACTTTTCACATTTGCTTCTTGGCATTCAGAATATAGTATGGACTGCAGGGTGGAAGGAAGTTTTATGTAAATAGAATATTAATCTGGATAATTGAAAATCAACCAATTTTATTTTTATTTAATTAATTTATTTTAATTTTAAAAAGTTTTGACCATAGGGCATGAGTACTCACTGGAGACACTGAGAGGGAAAGTGGGAAATCACTCCCTAGGGTGATGACCATGTCACAGCCCCATTTCCTCCCAGGATTTTGGGCACACACATGGCCTGGTGTGATTTTTCAAGCTGCTGGATTCAGAACTTGAACCATGGTCAACCATGTGGGAGTCCAATACCTCAACCACTACATCACCTACTGACTGCAAATATTGACCAGTTTTAAATGCACAAAAATCTTGAACGAAAGCAGTATTTGTGCCAATCTAAATTTTGACCCCTTTGAACTCATATTAACTGGTAGCTTTTTCCTCAACTCACCGATTTGTTGTCCATCAGGACAGTTTTATAACATACCCAAAATTTAGGGAGTACAGCAGTGCTTAAAGAAAAATATATACCTGTAAATGCCTATTAATAAAGAAGAAAGATGACTCTGAGGCAGAGTGCTTAAGGAACCTGGATTTCACATGGCTGTTCATGGTTGCATCTCTGAGTACTTGGAAAAACACACCAGACATGTGTGCATGCTTGCCTCAAATCCTGATGGGATGAAGAAAAGAAGCAGAAAAAATAAAAGCAAAGAATTACAGTATGACCATGTCCCATTGTGGGGTTGCTTTCTCTCCCTTTTGCTCTCTTTCTGGTGAGAACATGCACCCTTTGGCAATTAAAAAAAAAAAAAAAAAGGAAGAAATAGTCTGAAATTGGTAAGTGAAACTTCATTTTAACTAGAAAAATAAGATGAAAATAAACCCAGACAAATCAGATGGGACATAAGAATTAGAATCAATAAAATAGATAATAATAAAATTTATAATGTAAAAAATCAATTTAATATTGGGGGCCAGCAGGAGGTGTTGTGTTTGGGATGCTGGACTCAAACATGGCTGACTACAGTTTGGGTCCTGGACCTGATGGCTTGCTTTCTTACTCTCTCTCTCTCTCTCTCTCTGGTGAGCACACATGCCCTACAGTAAATTCTAAATAATAATAAATAATTTTAAAAGTATTAATGCAATAAAAGTTTGTTTTTTTGAAAAACAACAAAGTTGAGAAAACCTTAGCTAGATCCAAAAAAAGAGCGAAAGACAGTGATGACTCAAATTACTAAAATTAGAAATAAATATGTGCTTTAATGTACGTTTACATTGTGAAAGGATTGAGTCAAACTAGTTAACAAATTCATTACATATCAGAACATCCATTTGTCAATTAAAAATAAAATAAAAATAAACAAAAATGGAGATAGAGAAAAATAGTTTTAGAAAGAAACAAAAAAATTCCTACGAAAGTCACAGAAATACAAAAGATTATAAAGTAATACTATGAACCTTTGTATGTTAACAGTTGGAATAACCTACACAAAACTAAGAAATAGGAAAGGAGAGCTAATGAAACTAATGCAAGAAGAAAGTTTAAAAAATCTTAATAGTCCTGTAACAAACATATTGAATCAGTTAAAAAAAAAATCTCCTCATAAGAAAAGCACTGGCCAAAATGACTTTATTGGTTAATTCCTTAAACATTTCCAAAAAAATTTAACACCAATCCTAAAAAATACTTTTCAAAATATCAGAGTAGGTAGTATTGCCCAACTGCTTTTTGTTACGAGGCTCATATTACCCTCATAATAAAACCAGACAGAGACATCAGAGGAAACAGAAACTACGTAGAGACAAATATCTCTTATGAATGTAGATGCAAAAATCCTCAAGAAAATAATAGCAAACCAGATTCACCAACATAATAGTATACATGATGATCAAGTGGGATTTAGTCCAGAAATGCAAGGTTGGCTTATCATATAAAAATCAATAGATAAGATAATAGAGGACAAAAACCTTGTCATTATCTTAGTTGAGAATAAATTCATTTCAGTTTTAAATTACCACCTGAGTCTTAATTTAGCATCATCTCTCTATGATTTAGTGTTATTTATTTATTTATTTATTAGAAACAGGCTACTTTAATGTTTTTGTACAATTTAATAAATACTCTTTTAATTACTGCAGACATGTAAGACCGGCTATATTCAGAAACATCAGTCATGCAGGTTTTCCAGATTGGTGTATCATCTTCAAAGATTACAAGGAGTTATTTGTATGTAACTGCTATCAAACCAGCAAGACAGCATTTATGCATCCATCATTTCAGGATTGTTGATAACTTGACCATATTTCCCTCAAATAGCCTTGTCTCCTTGTGTCACAAGGCTCAACTCTCTCATGTTCACCTCAATGATAGTACCTTTGGTGATAACACCCAAACTGTATATAGTGGGGATGAGGGATTCTTCTTTACACCATGTATGGGCAGGCAAAAGGTGGTTTTCGGTTCAGGATGTGTTACATGGGCCCATTGGCCTAATGAATCTTTCATATTTAGGTGGTTTTCTAGTAAAGCCATCTCCAACAAAGCAGACTTTTGTAACCATTCTCTTCCAAGCCTCCTTCTTTCTCTTTCCTTTTTGAATAACTTTTAATACCTCTGTTTCTCCCTGGGCTTGAACTTTGGGTAGAGGGACTTCCCATTTTCCCGCTTTCTCTTTCCATTTTTTTTTTTTTTTTTTTTTGAGAGGTTCTTTTTTTTTTCCCCCCGCTATAGGGCGCGTGCGCTCGCCAGACAAACAGAGAGACAGAGAGACAGAAAGCGAGAAATCATCCCCCGGGGGGATGGTCACACCACAATCCCTTCTCCTCCATTCTTCTCTTGGGATCTTGGGCACGCACGCACACGTGCCCAGCGTGAGTTTTAAGCCACCGGGTCCGGGACGCAAACCGCGGTCAACTACGTGGGAGTCCAGCGACATAGCCATTATGCTTACTGCTGGTCCCTTTAATCATACTGCAAAGTACTTTAGCTCAGGACTGTCCTTCTCTGTACAACAGATAGGCAGATACTGCTCCTTGTAGAGTCTTTTCATCATTCTTCTGTTTGGTGTTCCTCTTTTCATGCATCTTGATAGTCTTTTTCATTTGTATTTTCTCAGCATGACCCTGTTTATGATAGAGCTTAGCCTTCAGACCAATCATCTTTTTTGCCTTCTTTGAACGTTCATGAGCTTCCTAACTTTCCTTCTTTCTCTTTTTCTCATGGTAATCCAAATGGTATCCATAGTGTTTATGATGTAATTCAATATATTCATTTTGTGGCATGGTGATGGCTGCAGAGTTGCTAGGAGCAGCCTCCGGAACTCAAAGAAGTTGTCAACTTTCAGGTGTCAGAGACCAACAAGCAGACCCGACACGGTCCAAAATGGGAAAGGCTATTTATTTATTTTTAAAGAGAGGATCTCACCATGTTACAATTCTTGTGCCTCAGCCTCCCAGCTGGGATCACAGGCCTTCGTTGCCTCTCCTGGCTTTTTCCATCAGAACAGTGTTTTATTAGCACAAGCCACTACAGCTGGACCACAGTGTGATGTTTTTCATTTCTTTCTGGAAAATTTATAATTTTTGTTTCTTCACTGAGCCATGAATAATTTTTAACTTATAATTTTTATTATTATTATTATTATTGTTATTTTTATTATTTATTAAAATTTTATTGAATTGTAACTAAAATAAAATCTATGAAGCATCTATACAAAGAAAATTTAGAATTTTTAAATTGTGGCATATTATAAAGACTTTTTTTTTTCTTGGTCATAGGGCTTATGTGCTCTCTGGAGAGGAGACAGAGAGATTCAGAGAGAGGGAGTGAGAAATCAACCCCTGGGGGGAAATGGCCACACTGAAATCCCTTATTGTCTCAGGATTTTGGGCACACATGCACAGGTATCCAGGATGATTTTCATGCTGCCAGGTCCAAGACTCCAACTGTGGTCAGCCATGTGAGGGTCCAACACCTTAACCACTATGCCAACTGCTAAAGACATATTTTTAAGTTTTATGAACATAAGAATTATTCTCTGCTTTTAATCTGTAGATATACATTACATGTAGTCAATTAGTTAATTTGATTAATTGAATAATAATTTTTTTTTTTTGGAGAAATTTTCACTGTAGGGCGCATGCGCTTGCCAGACAGACAGAGAGAGACATAGAGACAGAAAGCGAGAAATCACCCCCCAGGGGGGATGGTCACGCCGCAATCCCTTCTCCTCCATTCTCCTCTTGGGATCTTGGGCACGCACGCACACGTGCCCAGCGTGAGTTTTAAGCCACCGGGTCCGGGACACGAACCGCGGTCGACTACGTGGGAGTCCAGCGACATAGCCATTACGCTAACTGCTGGTTCCCTAATAATATTTTTAACAATGTTTCATATTATGTCTTCCCATTTCTATTTTTATGCCATTGGCCTTGAATTTCAATTTATTGAATATAAATTCTTTATTAATATCTAGATTAAATATCTAAACTTATTTTGTGTACTTTTTAAAACATTTCTTAAATTTACATTTAGTCACTGTACATCCTTAAAGGGTACAAAATGGCTTATCCTAGCATGAAAATGGTTCATGTTAGTGAAGTTACAAATATTACCATGCACATTATTAACAATGGTTTGCTTTTTTTTTTTTTTTTTTTTTTTTGCTATAGGGTGTGTGCACTCGCCAGACAGAGAGAGAGAAGCAGAGAAATAGAAAGTGAGATATCACCCCCCAGGGGGGATGGCCACACCGCAATCCCTTCTCCTCTATTCTCCTCTCAGGATCTTAGGCATGCATGCACACGCACTCGGTGTGAGTTTAAGCCACCGGGTCCGGGACTTGAACTGTGGTCGACTACATGGGAGTCCAGCGAAATAGCCAATACGCTAACTGCTGGTCCCAACAATGGTTTACTTTTCATTTTGAAAAAATATGGCAGGTATACACTGTGGAATACTGCTCAGCCTTAAAGAACAATGAGAGCCTGAGATTCGATACAAAATGGATGAATATGGAAGATTTATTCCTAAGTGACAAAAGCCAGACTATGAAAGACAGGCATTATATGTCCCCACTTAATATATACTGAATGTCTGCACTCTTTAGTAGAAACAGAAAGATC
Source organism: Tupaia belangeri chinensis (assembly GCF_000334495.1). Taxonomy (NCBI): domain Eukaryota; kingdom Metazoa; phylum Chordata; class Mammalia; order Scandentia; family Tupaiidae; genus Tupaia; species Tupaia belangeri. Next base: position 647,780 of record NW_006209642.1, read on the forward strand.
TGAAAATATGGCAGGAAGGGAAGCTGAAGATACCAGAGACAGTATAGGAGGGGATGGGTAATATGGGGTGGTAGGGAAGGGATCAGGGAAAAAAATACCTGATTTGATTTTTACTTTGTTTGCCTTCACCCATTCCTTTGTTTTAAATCTTTCTTCATCCTGTTTTGGGCATAGTTTTTGAGAAAAACAAAAATCTGCCTTAGAAAATGTTTTATTTTCTGTCTTTTAATAGGCAATATTTATTGAAATAGCTAAAATATTTGCTTAAATTTTTTTGGCTTATTTTAATTTTTAAAATTTAAACATTTTTAAAAGGTTATTTTATTTTAAGGAAGAGAGACAAAAAGAGAGTGGGGAGAGAAAGAGACTCCACAGGGTCTTGTCATGTAATTCCACATCCCCTACTGATATTCCATGAAGCCAGGCTCACGGTCGTGTTGGCAGGTGCACCCTTCATGTTTGGATTGACCTGGGAACTGAACCCAGAGCCTTCTCATATGGCTCCAGTAGTGCATAATGACAGCTTACCTCCTGTGTCACCATAGCTGAATTCGTCTTATTTTATTTGCCTTATTTCTGTATTGATCAAGTTTTAGTTTTTTCCCTTCCTTTCTTACACATTTAAAAGCTTTACCCTTCTTAGTTTTGCTGGTGGTGAGTAATGCATTTACTCATTACCAAATTGAAGGCTGATAATTCACCAAACATGAAAGATTCATACCGAACAAACAAATTATGGTGATTACTGTCATGAATTTTATGTCTGTCTGGTGGGCACAGATGTAAATCAACCAACCAAGAAATAAGCAATACTAAATTAGCAAGAAAACGTTAGGTAAAGGTTATACAGAAAATCCAAGTGGAAAAGTGTAGAAGCAAGTGACTGGGAGGCTTCTTTTTTTCTTTTTTCCTTTTTTTAAATTTATTTTTATTATCATCATAATCTTCTTTATATTACATTGGATTACATATAATTTTACAGTGTATTACATTGCTTTTTCAAAAGGGAATGCCATGCATGTCAGTCAATACAGAGACATTAATCTCCCCACTTTATCATTCAATATCTTTTCAATGTTTTTCCCTATCATTATTATTATTATTCTAATTATTATTATTTTTTTAAACAGTCAATCACTATTTCTCATTTTGCTTGTAAAAAGACTTTACCCATCATGAAATACTTCTCAGATCAATCTAGTTGAGAATACTATACATGTCATCAACAACAGGTAATAAGCCATATCTGTTTCCCACTGACGTCCTGCCTCTCTATTGTTCTCTTGCTATCTTTCTCTGTCCTCTTCTCTTCACCCTTAAAAGTGTACTTTGGTTTTACCATCTTCCATGTCCTGATGAGTGCCACTTGAAAGAGAGGAAGGAAGTAGCATGGCCACGATCTTCTCGGAATTCCCAATGCTTTTTCCTCTTCTTCTCTAGATAAGTTTACACACGCACACACTCACACGCACACACTCATGCACATATGCACAAGCATTGTGTGCACATGCATACCTTCATAAACTCTCTTTTCCTTGCTCTCTCACTTTGACACAATGTACACATGTAACTTGAATTGTGAAAAAGAAAACATGTGTGCTTCAGTAAGTCTAATTTTTTTTCCCTTCAGTAAAACTGAATTTATTTTTCCATTTTGACATTTCATTCATTTTGTTTTAAGGAAAAAATATGAGGTGATTAAAAATGGAAAAAATGACAATTGTAGCATTTCATGATAATATATTTATTTCAGGTCAAATTAAATTAATAAAATATGTGACGATTTACTGAAATACTTTCATAATTTAGTTCAGATTTTTGAAAACCTTTTTAAAGAAGACTGGCCACAAGCTGACTCATCATGGTTTCAGAAAGCTGACTGATTGGTATCACAGTTTCTACTGTGATAAAATATTATTAAAATTTTATTTTTAAGAGAGAACAAAATGTACTAATATCAAAGTAGAAATATTAATTAATAAGTTCATATTTTATCTACCCAGTCCTATAAAACATAATAACCTTAGACAATGAAGAGTTTCTTTCCACACTTTACAGTGTGTTTGCAACAGAGTTAAACAAGAATTGCAAAGTCTGTATTTGAGTATTAATTTTTCAAATAGTTATCATTAATAATTCAGTTTCTGTAGAAATCAGATTTTTTTTACCTTCATTAGAAAATCAATGGGGTGATTTTAAGAATGAAAAAAACTTAAGTGATTAAAATTATCTTAAATTTTTATTTGTCTAGTACTACCTCAGACAAATTTTTGTGTGTCTGTGTAGCTCTAAGACAAAATCTGGATTTGCCTTTCCTCATTATATTACATGATAGTTGGTTTGATGTTATTTAAAACTGCCTGAGATACTAAGTGCTTAGTAGGGTTTTGATTAGTAACTGGCAAACTTCAAAAGGTCTAGATATTTGGTTTGGATAAAACTTGATTAGTTTGGATGGCTATTCAGATTTTCACCAAAATCTTTGAGAAACTTTTTCCGGGCCTTCCCTGTTTGAATATTTCATCTTTCATCCATCTCCCAAGGAACTGAGTTTCATGTTTTTAGAACTGCAGTTTCTAGCCAAATACTCTGGAAGCCTGTCTTTACAAAGACTGATAAATCATATTATCTGTTTTTTAGAGCAGTTGGGTCCATCATTTTTACCTGTACAGAGAACTTCACCTATATCAGAATCATGGGCTTTTCGAACTACATGGAAAACTTTGTGATCATCTAGTCAATCAATTCTAGTTACACATGTAAGGGAAATGAATTCTCGCAACTCATAACATATCTAAGTTGAATTGTTAAATAGAGATACAAAATGTTCCAATATGGCAGTGTGGGAGAGACCAGATAATATATAAACAGTGTCTTGCCATCTTAGGCTATGGACATCACAATCTCAGTCTTCCTTATATAGAGAGTTAGTGGTTATGGATTTACAAGGACTGGATTTTACCATGTGGGTCCCTTTTTGATCACAACTTGCAGAAAAATCTTCCCTGTTTCTCTTCTGATTTGGAAACATTTCTTCCTTTCCCTCTTCTTTCCATGATATTAATTTTTCTCTTGGTCTGTTCTATCTTTGCTTTTTCAGTCATGCAGGTTATCATTCATACTTATGATCTGGGATTAATAGAATTTCTTTCCCCCTCTCTCTTTTTATTTCCCTACCTCTTTCTCTTTCTTTATTTCTTCTTTCTTTCCTTTCTTTTTTTTCTTTTTCTTTTTTTTCTGTTTTTCTTTCCTTTCTCCTCTTCCTTCCTTCCTTCCCTTCTTCCCTTCCTTCCTTTTTTCTCTTTCTTTCTTTCTTTCCTCTCTTTCTTTCTTTCTTTCTTTCTTTCTTTCTTTCTTCTTCTCCTTTTTCTCTCCCTCCTCCACCTCCTTCCTTCCTTCTCTCTCTCCTTTTCTCTTTTTCTTTCTTATTTGCTAGGGGCTCAGGTGCTCTCCCAGGAGAGACAGAGTGAAAGTGAGAGGTAGAGGGAGAAAGCACCTCTCATAGGGTGTGGTCACACGGCAATCACTTGTCCTCCATTTTTCCATATTGTAAATATTTGGAACATACATGAGCAGTGCCCAGCATGTTTTTCAAGCTGCAAGGGCCAAGACTTGAATTGTGTAGTGAACTATGTGTGATAAGGCTTCTTTAACCATTAGACCATAAGGCCAGCCCTAGAATTTCAAGAATACCACTAAAATGCCACATTCCTTGATAATCCTGCACAAAGAGACAGGTATCATGGATGAAAACATATGCTTATTTTTATGTTCAAAGTTGTTTCATGACCCAACCTGGAGGTGCCATCTGTAGCAAAATGAACTGCAGTGCTGGAAGCCATATGGCTGACAGATTTTGGGTCCCAGGTCAGCTTGAAAACATGCCTGGCTCATGTGTGCATGCTCAATATCCTGAGGAGCTAGAGGGCTGTTGAAAGGGGATCATGATATGATGAGATCCTGTTGAGGGCACTCCTCTTTACCTCTTTTCTAAAAAAAAATTTCCCTCTTTTCTCTCTCTTGTGTGTGCATGCTCTCTATCATGAATACAGTAAGTAAAAACTTAAAAAATTCCATATAAGAGTTATATATATTATGAAGATCATTGATAAGCAAACATTTTACTTTAACTAGAGTGACTGCCTATAGAGTGTTTTCTGTGTATTGATCACCACGTTAAGGCTCTTGCACTATTATTTCTTTTAATTCTCATAGATATCGCCAATGAAATACATATATCCTCTCCCTAGGACATTCTGCCTTCTGAGCTTCAATAGGAATCTTTTCCTCTTATTTATGCTCACCTCAAATATCTCCTTCCAGAGAGACCTTCTAGAATATCCTATCTAAAGAAGTTCTCAGGTTTTCTCAGTAACAAATCAGTTACTTTTATATTCTATACCTAATGTCTTACTATGTAAAACTATCTTTATTTGCTAAATTGTTGTTTCCTTCCCTGACAACAATGATTAAGCTCCATGTATCTTTTATTCATTGCTGAATTTCTAGCACCTGCAGTAGTGCCCAGCATATATGGGCGTTCAATAATTGTCAAATGATTTAATGTTACTTCCATTGGACCAAAGCTAGTAAGATGGATTAACATACCCCAAATTGTAGAACTAGTGAGGGACAGAATTCTCAAACTCATGACTCCTCTGTTCCAACATCCATGCTTCTCATCAAGGCATTCTATTACTCTACTTTTGAACTTTATTTAAAAGACAAAATGAAAATAAAACCATCCCATTGTTGTGTCAATTCAGACACCTTTAAACATTTTAGATAATAATGTTGTTTTTATCTCTAAGATAGCTATGCACATTTTCCATACTCTAAGATTCATTGTAAATGTCTTATAACACTTAAATTAGTCAGTAGTCGGAAATAAAAGGGACATTCATTTGTTGTGTTAGTTATTAGGAATCGTTGAGGACACCTTTGAACTCTGTAATTTTGTGATCAAAGGATCTGACCAGTTTTTGAAATCTTCTAGTTTTGTTTATTCACTTGGTATACTGTAGCCTACAAAATAACTTATAGTGATTTATTGATCCAATAATTTTTGCACTTACATGTTTATGGCACATATTATCAGGTCTGGTTATGGCATTTGAATAATTTGTAAGATACCCACAGATTTAAAGCAATTCCTGATTTATTATTATGGCAGCCTAGAAGCTGGCATTTATTGGTATTATGTTTTCCACATGACTGGTACCACCAGTATATTACCTAAAGAATTAATACTTTAGTCCTTGAAGGAGAATGATGTTGACAGTTTTCTTTTCTATAATTCATGAATGAGCATCACACAGTTATAAAGAGAAGTAAGAAATTAGAAGGGTTCATAATTATATTATGAGCTAAAAAACAGAAACGTATTTTTAAAAAAGGATTTTAAATACATTTGTTTTACATTTTGCTAGTATTTTTTTTTTTTTTAAAGGAAATTGTGTCATAAAAGCAAGTTTATTCTAAGAGTCAATGTTAGGGGCCAGCAGGTGGCATTGTGGTGAAGGTGCTTACTATGTGGCTTACTACAGTTTGACTCCTGGCCCTGGCAGCTTGAGAATCACACTGACTTGGTGTGTAAGTGCATGCCCAAAATCCCAAGAGGAAAATGGAGGAGAAGAGATTGTATCCCGGACATCCTCTTGGGGAAATTTCTCAGTTTTTCTCTTTCTGTCTCTCTATATCTTTCTCTGACAATTGCAAGCACCTTGTGGTAAGATCCTAAAAGAGTCGATTTCATAGGAAACCTGGATACTTACTAAGAAATTACTTATAGCAGTTAGAGAAGTTTTAATCTATCTTATTCTTAATACTACAGTGAAAGGAACCAAGAATATATGCAATTTTAGCATATAAATAATTTAAACTGTCCAAGTCAAAAAAAAAAATTTAAAACATCTAAAAATAAAGATTATAAACAAATTAATATTTTGCCCATTTTTCTGAAAAGACATTGATTAGTTTTATAGAAAAGTAACAGGGGAAAAAACATTTTAGTATATGGTTCTAGGTTGTTGCTTTTAAACAGTTTGTAATTATCATAGGTAGACTCTATGGAGGAAGACACAGGTTGAGAGTTAGCTCCAGAAAATAAAAACTCAAGAAAATGAAGCTTCTACTTCAATTATCAAGGCACATAATCTTGGAAGTATAGAGATTCAGAAAGATTTAAAGGCACATGCAACTCTAAATGAATTTGAGATTTTACTAAAAGTAAAATAACTTAAAAGTCCACATATGTCTTTGTTGAATGAGACTGATGATATTTTGTTGAAAATCTACTGGATAACATTTAAGGTAGGACTTATATTATGAAACACATGTATTAAAATTTTCTGTTTTGGGGCCAACTGGTGGCATAGTGGCTAAGACAGCTGGATCCCACATGGCTGACTACACAGTTCAAGTCATGGATCTGGCAGCTTGGAAAACATGCCAGGTACTATGTCTGCATGATCAAATTCTCAAGAAGAAATGGAGGAGAATGGGTTTTGTCATAATTATCTATTATGTCTGCATGCTCAAATTCTCAAGAAGAAAATGGAGGAGAATGGGTTTTGTCATAATTATCCCCCCAGGGGGTACTTTCTCATTTTCTCTCTCTCCCGCTCGCCAGTGAATGCATACATCCTATAGCAAAGTAAAAAGCAGGGACTAACAGTTAGCATAATGGCTATGTTGCTGGACTCCCATATAGTTGACTACGGTTCACGTCCCAGACCCGGTGGCTTAAGAAAGCACGCCGGGCGTGTGTACATGCGTGCCCAACATCCTGAGAGGAGAATGGAGGAGAAGGGATTGCGGCGTGGCCATCCCCCCTGGGGGTGATTTCTCGCTTTCTGTCTCTATGTCTCTCTCTGTCTGTCTGGCGAGCGCACGCGTCCTACAGCAAAAACCTCTCCAAAAAAAACAAACAAACAAACAAACAAAAAAAAGCCTATAATATAAAAACCACAAAAACTTTCTGGTTTTATGTTTTTTCCTAAAATAATTTAAAATTTATTCACCTATTTTCAGTATGAAGATATTTTTACTTAAACCCTCATTTGTTGATTTTCTAAAACAGATTTTCAAGGTCAGGGCTATAATTTATTGCCTATAATTATATTTCAAAAGGTTAAGGTGGGACCAGCAGTTAGCATAATGGCTATGTCGTTATACTCTCATGTAGTCGACTGTGGTTTGAGTCCCGAACCTGGTGGCTTAAAACTCACACCGGGCGCGTGTGCATGCATGCCCAAGATCCCGAGAGGAGAACGAAGGAGAAGGGATTGCAGCATGGCCATCCCCTCTAGGGGGTGATTTCTCGCTTTCTGTCTCTCTGTCTCTGTCTGTCTGGCGAGTGCACGCGCACTATAGCAAAAACCTCTCAAAAAAAAAAAAAGGTTAAGGTAGGCCTCAGTGAGGTCAAGACTAATATTTTCTGATTATTTTTTATGAAAATATTATTTAGGGCCAGCTAGTGGCATGGGGGTTAAGGTATCTTGATCTCACATGACCGACTTCACAATCCAAGCCCTGGACCGGGCAGCTTGAAAAACACACCCAAGTGTGTGTGCTCACATGTTCAAAATCCCAAAAGGAGAAAAGGAGGAAAGGGATTGTGGTGTGACCATGCCCCACGAGGGATGCTTTCTTGCTTTCTCTCTCTGACTGTCTCTCTGGTGAATACACATGCCTTTTGGCAAATTTTAAAATGTTATTTGATTATATATTTTTTTGTAAAATAATAGCTTTTCCTAATAGCAAGGTGGTTTTAAATAGAAAGCAAGAAAAAAGATATATGTTTGCCAGCATAAAAATAAGGAAATACAAAGCCAGCTACCTGGGGCTTATTTTAATAGCAGTATGCTCATAGAGGATATAGAACTATTTTCTTTTTTAATATGAGATTTTTGCTAAGGGATGCATGCATTTGCTAAAGAGACAGAGAGAGACAGAGAGACAGAAAGCAAGAAATCATCCCCCCCCCCCAGGGGGATGGACACAGTGCAATCCCTTCTCCATTCTCCTTTCTGGATTTTAGGCACACAGGTACCCAGCGTGAGTTTGAAACCTCCAGGTCTGGGACTTGAACTGTGGTAGACTACACTAGAATCCAGCAATGTAACCATTACACCATCTGCTGTTCCCAAGGGTATAGAGCAGTTAATGTCAACCAAAGTAGTTCTTTTATTATTTTTCTCTACTTATCTATAGTTAAATAGTTGCCAAATCAACTCAGTTTGCAGAGGTGGCTCATAATAGGTCCGACTCAAGTGCTTCAATAATAATGCAAGAGTTTGCAGGCTATTTGAGATGCATTCTTTTCAACTGCCCATCTGGATCAAGCTATTTTTCTTAAACTGTAAAGCATATACCTATACATCAAAGACTGAAAATTTGCTGTTTGTACTTAAACCCATAATGCTAAATGTTGAACATATGCATGTTAAATGATTTCTCTATGATGTCAGTTATATTTAGATATCAGCTATGGGTATCTGGAAATTCTTTTAAATCATAAAGGTACTTGGTGATGACATAGCAAACTGAATTAATTTTCAATCAAATCATAAGCATTGTACGCATTTGGTTCATTTATTACAGGGGGAGAATCTGTCCACAGAGTAGATTATTTACATCTCTCACTGTAGTTAAATAAATCTTTTCAGTGTCACCTGGACATTTCTCTGAATGGTAAGACATACTTAACTGAGTAGAGCAATATTGACATTAATGTATGACTCTCATCAGTTCCACTTTTATTTGAGTATATACACAATATATGGGAAAAATGAATAATTCTGTTAAAAATCAAGATGATTGAGATAATATAGTTGGTATTTAGAGAAATACTGTTTTTAAAAGTGATCCTTGAAAGGCAGAGGAAAATCAGAACAGTTTATGGAAAATCTTAATTTAAGTCTTCTTTATGCACACACAATGGAAGACTTTATCTAGGATCATAAGTGAGAATATGGCCTGTGGAGAACAGCTAATGTGTTCTGAATTTAACCTTGTGACTTCTTAGCAATATAACCTTGAATAAGTAACTTTACTCTATTGTGCAGCTTCTGGCTTTTTTTTGGATGGGGGGGGAGGTTTTTGCTATAGGGCACGTGTGCTCGCCATACAGACAGAGAGAGACAGAGAGACAGAAAGTGAGAAATCACCCCCAGGGGGGATGGCCATGCCACAATCCCTTCTCCTCCATTCTCTTCTCAGGATCTTGGGCATGCATGCACATGCCCCCGGCGTGAGTTTAAGCCACTGGGTCTGGGACTCAAACTGTGGTCGACTACATGGGAGTCCAGCAACATAGCCATTATGCCAACTGCTGGTCCCTGCTTTTTTAATTCACCACAAAATATGTATTTAGCTTTTGTATTTATCGTGATGCATTTAAGTATTTAAAACTGTCAAGTAGAAAGCAGAGCATTTTTATCAATTTTGAAAAAATTCTTTCACAAGGTGTCCATGTAAATTAAAAAGTCATGGTTGATATATTACTTAAGCTACTTGAAAGACCTGTTAAGTATTCCTTGGATGATACATGTAATCCAGGTAGTGAGCAAACAACAACAAAATAGCCTGTGTTATTATTTTTAAATTTTGTTTTATGAATTCTTATTTACATTTAATTGTTGTCCATCTCTATAGCGTACAACATGGTTTTTCAAAGTATGTATGCAGCACATGACAATCAAATCAAGAATATTACCATATACATCATTTTCAACAGAGAATTTTACATTTTTGATTCTGTTAAAAAAGTAGGGACTTGAATTGCATGGGATTCAGTAACTTTAACCACCATGCCACAGGCTGCCTAGTGGTTGCTATTTTAACCTTTATTACACCACAGCCTTTACATTTTTATAGCAGTAGGTTATTATCCTGTGATGGGAGCGTAGTATGGGGTGCTAGAATGTTTTTCTTGATTTTCTTGCTCCACCCTCAGACTTTAGCAGTCCCTCCGTACCTACAGCTGCAGTATAGGCTCACTGCTTCATGTGAGCCAGCCCCCCAAATTGATTGCTATTGTGTATCACTCTAGCTAGTGGAAGAGGGCACTCTGTCATCCAGGACTAATCTCATTTTAAGTGACCTCTCTGTTCCTGGGCCGTGGGTGTCGAGTTCTCCAAGACCTGGCCTTTTTCTAATGTCAGCTAAACCCTGCCTTGTGTTTTTATAGGATATTGGATGAGAGCATGCTTTCAGTTTCTCCCCAGCTGGTAGACCTCTGCTTTGTGTAAGTATAGAATCTGGAGTGTTAGAAATTACCTACCCGTCTTTCAAGAATAGAAAGATTTTATTTCTTCCCTTTCTACTAGAAACAGTGAATGCATACTATGTATACTATATCCTGAAGACAGGAGGTGTTATTCATTCTCTAGCCGCAGATGGGTTATGCTTCTGTCCTTCCCTCCTGCAATCCAGGCAAATGCTGCAAGGTTTTGCCTGGATTCAATGGGCAACATCACTTCCTGTCTATGTACCATCAACTTAATGCTTTTATTTTTAAATAGAAGTCTATGAAAAAGTACCTAGAAGCTTCCTACTGTTACTCAAGGGTAACTAATTACCACTTGAATACCTGTGGACCTAGGAGGTCTCTCTAATCTCCTGAGCTGACTTTAAATTTTCATAGAATTGACTCGTGGATAAAAGCTTGTGTGTGAGTGAAAATTTCTCTACCTTTAAGGCTTTTAGTTTTTCTAAATTAATATGCTAGTCAATTCTCAAACTATAAAAATGTCTTCACATTAAATATGATCTATTCTTACCTACTTTTGCACAGATTCCTTCCATGCTTTGTCAAAGGCAATTTGTGTGTCCTGTTTCTTCCTCAGAGGGCTCTTCACTCAGGCATCCAGTTTGTTGTTGGGTTTGCAAACTTAGATCTCCTACAAGTGAAATAAAATGCATACATTTGTAGATTATTTGTCTCTGCCTTGCTAGAATTTTCATGGTTCTTTGTATGCTAAGCAGATGCTCAGCTTCCCTGAGTCTATTGTTTTAAAGCAGCCAGTTAATAGAACAAATATTTTAACTTAGTAGTATTAATATTAACAGTAAAAAAATGCAACATGGTATATATTATTCATTTGGTTTGAGACTTAAAGAACAGAAAGCATAACATTAAGAGAGTTATGATATTGCAATATTATCAATAAAACTAAAGAGAAGTTGTATATGCGACAGCTGGATATTGGTTGTTGGAAGTGTATGCAAATAGTGAATTATGTGATATTTAATTCCATTGTTATATTCTTAATAGAATTATTAGTTTTAGGTAAGTGTCTTGAAAAAAATGGAACCTAAATTTTATCTTAAAGCCTATGTGACTAGACTAGACAAGACAGAGTGGCCATCCTGCTATTCTCCATGAGATGGTCGGGACAACCACATCAATTAGACAGGGCTGATTATCTAAACCTCTTTTACTTCCTTTCTCTTTGCTTTCACATTATTTAGACAGGATTGATCATCTAAGTCTTTTTTTCCTCCTCCCCTCTTCCTGTTTGACAGTGACAATATTTGATAATCCACCTGCAGAAGATGTGCAGTTATAGGAAAAAAAATTTAATATTCTGATTTTTTTCCCAGATATTGTTTAAAAACATAGAGTTAACAATGGGGAGATTGCCATTTGGATCACTGACTGTGGGGATTGATAAAATATTTAGTAATTACTCTTCATTTTTATAAACAATCAACAGTAGTATTTTTTTTAAAGATGTATGCTCATGCTGGAGAGACAAGGAGAGACAAAGAGAAGGGGAAAGTGAAACTCGTCATCCCCCCCAGGAGGGATGATCACGCTGAAATCCCTTCTCCTCCATTCTCTTGCTGAGATTTTGGGTATGCACATACATGCGCTTGGAGTGAGTTTTAAGCCGCAGAATCTGGTACTCAAACCAGAGATGGCTATGTGGGAGTCCAGTGCCTTAACCACTACATCACCTGCTGGCCCCTCAACAGCAGTGTTTTTTAAACAACCAATATGTTTTCATAAATATTGCTTAAGATTTAACTTTTATGTGGCTAGGTCCTGAATCAAGAATGTATTCTTAGTTGATAAAATATTTATGCTTTCCTATTTGATACAGAATTGCTATGGTCTGAACATGTCCCCCCAAGTTCATGAGTTGGAAAATTTATCCCCAGTGCAATAGTGTTGGAAGATAGAGCCTATAGGAAGGTGTTTAGGATTAATTTTGTTATAAAAAGGGTGTGTGGGGATGAGTTTGTTCTCTTCTGCTCTTCCCCTATTTGAGGACACAGCAGTCATCTCTCTCTCTCTCTCTCTCTCTTCTGCTCTTCCCCTATTTGAGGACGCAGCAGTCATCTCTCTCTCTCTCTCTCTCCTTCTCTCTCTGTGTATGTTTGCCTTCTGCCAGGTGGGGAAACAGCAAAATGGCCCATAGCAGATACCAGATGCCAGTACATTAGTCTTGGATTTCCTGGCTTCAAGAAATATGAGAAATTAATTTTTGTTCTTTGTAAATTATCCAATCCAAATATTCTGTTATAGCAACACAAATTAAGATATCCACGATGTGTTTCTCATTTTTTGACTTGCATCTTCAAATATGCCATAGAAATCACTTACTTGTGGGAGAATTGCGGTTTGATATATAAATTTGTTTGGGGCTGGAATATAGAAGACAAAAAGGTCAGGTACATTATTACTGGTGTAAGTTGCTTCCAGTAAGGATTTACCAAACCAGGGAATATACTTTTTCTTAGTTTAAAATATTTTGAAAATGGTTTGCAAATTTCTAACCCTTTAACTCATTATTGTGCAGTCCTAGATGTAAGACTCAAAAGGAAAACATTGGCTAGGTACTAATCGTACAGGCTGTTGGGCACTGCCACAGGATACTAGAGTCATATGGGAAGGCCCAAGGTTTTGATCTCTGGTCAACCCAGACATGCTCATGGCCACACGTGTGATTCAGGCTAGTTGGAAATCTGTGGGTCTGGCTGTGGAATGGCAAGGTCTCTCTCTCTCTCAATAAATAAATAAATCTTATTTAAACAAAACAAAACAAAACCTTGGAGAATGTAAAAGACAAAATCAGGGTAAAATTTAAAAATTATATGTGCTGTGGAGATTAAGGCAGCTGAATCCCACAAGATCAACTCCATAGCTCAAGTCCTGGACCCAGTGGCTTAAAAATCATTCCAGGCAGGCCCATGTGCATGCATGCCCAAAATCCCAATAGAATGGAGAAGAGATTGTGGCATGACCATCCCCCCTGGGGGATGACTTATCACTTTCCCTCTGTCTCTCTCTGTCTCTGTCTCTCTCTCTAGCAAGCGTGCGTGTCGACAGAAAACAAATGAACAAAAAAACCAAAATATTACAGTAAGAATAAGAAAGAAAGAAATATTAATTCTTTTCTTATTGGTCTTGTTTTATTAGTGAATTTGACAAAAGAATTTCATAGCTTGCTTCCTGCCAATGTATTACTTGACTCTGTGGCTTTGATGATTGTTGGCACCTCCTTAAGCTCATGGATATCATAGTGGAGAAAACTGATTCATGTTATTAAGATAAAATGTCAAGATAAATACAGTAGGGTTTTGAGTAAGACGTGGAGACTTGAGCCTCAGATTAAAAACATAGTGGAGGAAAAGAAAACATATTTTGACATTCAGCTGTGAAGACCTCATAAGTGTAATAGCAATGACCTGTTAACTAATGATTGTGACCTCAAACATTTGGGAACAAATCCTTCAGGCTTAGAAAATTACTAACACTTGCTTTTCAACAACGACACTGCACAATTACAGTCTTCATTGTTCTCAATCAAGGCACCTAAATTTATTTATTTTATACTTGGATCTGTAAGTTTCAGTATAAAACAATATGATATAATCCTAAAAGTCATTTTTGAGTGAATTAATTGTTTGATTAATGCTATGTACTGAACTGTGTTTTCTTGAAATTAATATGTTGAAGCCTGTTCCCTAATGTGACTTTTTTGTAGACAGGGTCTTGAGAAGGTAATTAAGGTTAAATGAGGTCATAAGGATAGGGCCCTAATGGATAGGGCTGTGGCTTTATCAGAAGAGGAAGGGAGATTTCTCTCTGTTTTTGTCTCTCTGCCATGTGAGAACACAGCAGGAAGGTGACTGTCTAAAAGCAAGAAAGAAAGCCCTCATCAGAAACTGAGCCTTGCTGGACCTTGATCTTGGACTTTCCAGCTGGGATCTATGAGAAAATAAATTTCTATTGTTTAAGCCACCCACACTCAGGTGTTTTGTTACGGCAGCCTGAGCAGACTGAGAATACTAATTTATGTTCTACAGCTATATTAATTTTATGCAGGCTGTATTGCAATGAATACCTTCTTGGAATATTTTAAAAGTCTGTCCTTCAAAGTAAAAATGAAACAAAAAAAAAGTCAGAGATGTTGCAAATTGATACTATACTTAAATTACCTTTTAGAACTATTCATACCAAAACTGCAATTGCCTTTTACGGTTAAGAATGAACATAGCATGACTTTCCCTTTTCCAACAGACTGGAACGTCTTCAGAAACATGTTTCACAATTTAAAGGTTAAGATTCTATTTTAAATTGTGTACTGAAGATATTTAATTAAAGACTGTATTATGTCTGGTAATTCAAAGATCATATTGTTATAAACTTATAACTACTTGAACTTTTCTTGTTCTCATTGATTTTCATCCATGCAATGCCTTTCTTTGCTTCCAATGTTTCCAATAATTTATCTGATCTTTATTTTATTTGCATGATTTAACTTCTAAATAATACATTTAATTTTCTATTTATATTTTGACCTTTTTTATAAACTCTGAAAATCTCCACTCTAAACATAAAATCATAGTTATTCTTTGGCTAGCAATTTGTTTATGTTCAGGAAAAAGAACATTAGAATACATGGAATTTAAGGGGATGAAAAGAAGGTAACCTGTAACCGACTTTGGTGTATCAGGCCTCGCCTTAACTGTATTTGGGTTTATAAGAATATCTGCATATGATTAAATAAATTGTAGTCTTTAATTATTAATCATTAAATTAGTGAAATTGTTATTATATATTTTGTATTTTAAATATGTCATATAGAAAATGTCAAATGGCATTTTTTATGTAAAGGAGCATTTGCAAGCTTTATGTTGACATCAACTTTCAAGGAAGATATTTGGTACAACTTTATCATTTTACCTGGGATGACAAAAGGAGAGAAGTCTATACAGGCATCTGTAATACAGGATCCTGGTCTACATGGCACAAAAGAATAGCAGTGAGGGACTGAGGGTCTTCTTCTTTTGTGTGTTTATTCAGTTATGTTTCATCGAATTTTGACTGAACTTAAATTCTTTTGAATACTGAGAGGAGTCTGGTGGTTAAAAACCAAATGCTCATAAGGAAACTTGAAGTAAATATCTTTCTTTTACCTCTAAATAACAACCAGGTGGAGAAATTGTCTTCTGAGAACAGCATTGGCAAAATGCATTTTACGTCAGTCCTGATTGATAGCCAGCTAAGATATGCACAGGATCTTCAAAAATTTCATAGTAAATGCATATTATGAAAGAAACTGTGCATGGATTTTTTTTGGAAACAAAGTAAACTTGTACTTTCATTCTACTTTTCATTGACTTTCAAATACCTTCATATGTGTATGTTTGTGTGTGATTTTATGTTATTATACACATATATGCATATGTAATACACACATATATAAATATACATGCATAAACACAAATAAACACATGCACACACACACATCTATTAAAAATAGGGAAGCTGAAGGAAAGAACACTTCTTTGTGGCAAAGTGAGTTTTCAGGGAAGGATACAGAGCTCCCAAGAAGATCAGATGCTGCTTTTCTTTCATTAAATGTTCCTTTCCCAAATTTAAACCTCTCAAGTGTCTAGTTCCATGCTCAAGAAAGAGGTAGAGGACTGTAGAAACATTGAAGGAGATGCAGAGGGTCCCTAATAAGACTAGGAGAATAAATCCTTTCTCAGTAGGAAGCTGGAAACCAGTAGAATTCCCAAGGTGAGATCACAGTCACTTGAGCAGATTGCAGACTAGAGTGGCCTCATCTCAGTAGAGACCAGGCAGAAATCCAAGGTCACTGTCTGCCATATCAATACCAATCCCAGACCATTTCCTCATTCACCTAAATGTCATCTGAAGAGAGAAGGGTGAGGAGCTCAAACTCTGCAAGACTGAGCATTTTTCTAGGAAGATTGAATCTTTCAAAAGAGATATCTTAACCAAACAAAATACAGAACTGAACTTTAAATCAAGCAAGTATTTCAATTGAAAGGGACTAATGTAGAATAGACTGATATTTTGTTAATCAGCAAATCTGTTTCCTTATTATGGAGAGTTGTTTAGAAAATTATGTTACCTCTAGAAATAGAGTAAATTATTTGACTATGTGCATATAATGTAAGTACATTTACAATTCTGATATACATTATGAGATATTCATAAAATTATGAATATTGCATGGTGGTGGCACAGGCCATTTTTCTAGATCATATTTCATTTATATTTGTTAAACACATGGTTGACCTAGCTTTACGTTTGTATTAGTCTTTGAAACTCTTTGAAGTAAAGAAGTGTTTGTACAGACTGAAAACTTTTTTTCATATTTTTTAGCCTAAAATTTTAATCTGTTTACATATAGAGGTGATTCTGAAAGAGTTCCTTTATTTTGTTAAATACGAAGTAATAATATGGTGGAGGGAACACTAGTCAATGAATCAAAATACATTGACTTCACTATTCAAAGCTATGAAGCCAGGGGCAAGTGATCTTGCTTAAGTAAATAAATATCCTACTCCTCACTGACCTTGCCTACCCTTCTCTGCTGAGTTTAACATTCACCAATAATCTTTTGCCTGAACAAACATTTACTCTGAAGGCTGAAAAATAATAATTTTAATACCATTATTTCTTATGTGTGTATTTATTAATTGACATTTTACATAAAAAGATTTTTCTTTGATCTAATATTTATATCTTTGCATTATTATTAATATAGATTCATGATTTTCATTCAGTGAATATAACCTATTGCTGCTCTAATTTGATTTTTATTTCACTTTATTTATTAATTTGAATTTTTAAAAATATTTATTTATTTATGTAAATTTATTTGTTACTCTTTTGTAATTTGACCAGAGAGGCACAGAGAGAGAGAGAAAGGGAAAGTTAGAAGGCAGGTTGCCAAGTTGGGGAACTTGAACTGGTTGGTCATGGTGGGAGTCCAGCACCCTTGATGGCCATACCACCTGCTGCCTCCCCCATTTTATTTATTTTAAAAGTTGTCTATTTCCTTCATGAAAATAGAAAGAGAAGAGACAGAAAGATAAGTGTGCTCAATGAGGTCTCAAGCCACGATTCCCCCATCTTAATGTCTATTTTTGCATCGATGACAGAAATACTCGAGTTTGGGGTATTTTATTAAGAACATAGAGGTTTATTTACAAAATTAATGATTTTGAAAGTTCAAATGCCTAGGCCTATCATTGCCAATGCAAGTACAGAGGATGGCAGGAATGTGCAGAAAGAAAGCTCTTGACAGTTCTTTTATAACAACCAGCTCTCACAAGAACTAACCCCTTCTCACGAGAATTGGAACTCACTCAGTCTCGCCAAACATCATTAATCTATTCATGAGACTATTGCCTCCATAATGCAATCACCATGATCCAGTCACTTCCCATTAGTTCTCACCACCTCCTAATACCAAATTCTAAAGCATGAAACTTTGTGTACAAACCGTGATTCAAATCATAACACCCTTAGCCTTACCAGCCAGTCCAGGATTATGGGCGTATGCCAAATGTGTACAGGTCAACCAGAAGACCAATCTTATGATCTTCCATAGGGATCTAGCATTTTTTGAGCAGTACATTACTGCTGCATCACTGAGCCAACCCAGTTTGATATTTTAAACATCAAATATGTATTTGATATTTAAAGAGTTAAGAGATTGAAATTATTTTTCATAATTTTTTTCTTCCATTGATCATAGAGACCAAAAAAAAGTATATTCTCATTATATATTTATGTGGTATAAATCTAAGTATTTTATGGAACTAAATAAAATCTTTTTTCAAATCCATGTTTTAAACCAATTGAAATGTAGAAACACCAAATACACAGAAAATAAAATTATGGTTTATTTTTTTCCCTCAAAACTGTCAAGTTTGAGAGCTTGACAATGTCAGTTAGCTTAGGGGGATTTCTCATATTTTTCTTTCTCTTAGAGTACTTATTCATAAGACAGCTGAACAATGTGAGGCTTTTCCCAAGAGACCCTGTCTCTTTCCATTTATGGCGTGGAAGAGTAGATTATTGTTTAATTAGCAAGCAGGCAGATCCCAAAAAAAGAGAATTTGAGGATGTCCACTTTCTTCTACTAAATTCACCGATCAGATAAGTCTCTCTTCTTGCTCTGTAGTGGAGTTTGCAAGGCTGTAGAAAGAGGCCTAATGTTACTCTAATGGAGGGCTCTCCACAAGGAAGAACTAGAATTGGGGACAAAGAATTTTCCTGGTCGTCTGGAAAAATCACTGACCTTCTCTGAGCCTCAATTTTCTCAACTGTTAAGAAAATTATTCATTTCATTTAAGTAGAAATTCATTATTAAAAAAGACGAGCAAATACTCTCTAAGGATGCAGGGAAGAAGAGATCTAAGTCCTTTGGCTTTGTCTTGAAGAACTTCAACACTGGGACCAGCAGTTAGCATAATGGCTATGTCACTGGACTCCCATGTTATTGACCACGGTTCGAGTCCTGGACCCGGTGGCTTAAACTCATGCTGGGCATGTGTGCGTGAGTGCCCAAGATCCCTAGAGAAGAATGGAGGAGAAGGGATTGCGGCATGGCCATCCTCTCTGGGGTGGCTTTCTACCTTTCTGTCTCTCTCTGTCTTTCTGGCAAGCACACGCACTCTATAGCAAAAGCCTCTCCCAAAAAAAAAAAAGAACTCCAACACTGAAAGCCTGACAGAAAGAAATTTGGTAATGGAAGGTCCTGAAAAGGCAGAGTACAGGGAGGTAGGAGGAAAGCTAAGGACATTCAGTGTCACTGAAAGTTAAGGAAAAAGAGTTTCAAGAGGGGTACTTCTCTCTTCTCTGGTTCTTTTTTGTTTGTTTGTTTGTTTTGGCTGAAAGTTCAAGCATGATGAACATTAACAATCTTTGCTGGATTTATTGGGTTGTTGGAAAAGTCATGACACATTTTTACATGGAAAACTTAGTTATGACTTTTCCAATAACCCAACAGCAACACGGAGTAGAACATTGATTATTAAAAATTTGATGAGGGAATAGCTGGAGGATAGAACCCAGACTGGAGAAGATATGAAAGAGGTGAAGGATGGAAAGCATGAATATAAAACCACACTCTTTTTTTTTTTTTGTAAAACCAGGTCACTTTAATGTTTTTTTTTTTTTTTTTTTTTTTTTTTTAAATTTTAAAAGATATTTTTTTTTTTTTTTTTTTACAATTTAATAAATAATCTTTTGATGACTGCAGACATGTAAGACCGACTATATTCGAAAACATCAGTCATGCTGGTTTTCCAGATTGAGTTTTGCTGTGAAGAGATGTAGGACAGTACCTGGTGAGGAACTGAGGGGAGATTTTTAAAGACGAGAGAGTCTCGAGACTGTTTAAAATAGTGATAGAAGAATGGGGCAAAAAAGAAAATACGGTGAGTAGTTTAGAGAGAGTTCCTGGAAAGACAGCAGAGAATGGGCTCTGGCTTAGGGTCAGAGAGTGGCCTGAGCTAGGAAGAGAGGCACCTTCCTTTATCAGCAGGTGGAGAAAAATGGGCACAGATCCAAGCAGGTTTACAGACCCACTATGGCATGCATGAGCTTTCTTTGCTGGGTAAGAAGTATAATCACTTGCTAGTAGTGAAATAAGGGATCTGGAGTAGATTATGGAGAAAGTTGGAGATTTGAATAGAGGAAATTAAAAATGGTTCTAAATATTAAGTGACTAGAAAAACACTTTGGCAGGCAAGGATAGAGGGCACAGGTAAGGCTGTTGTTATGCCTCATGTACGAGTCTGTTTCCCTGCCAGGCACTCTATGAGTGGAAGTTAAAATGATGATTTTCCACACCTGCCATTTTCAAGCACCAAATAAACATTTGCTTTAATGTATAAAGCAATATTTCCCTTGGTTAATAAATTATAACATCTTGGTTTTCAGAATCCTGTTAAATCTTTTCAATCTTATATTTTAAATGTTGAAACTATGTCTTGTATTATATTTTCTAATAAATCAAATTAAATATTAAAAAGAACTATTAACTTTCAGGAGAGTCAGATAGTTTTTAAATGAGCTTTAGAACATTTAAGACAAAACTGAGAACAAAACAGCTTGGCAAAAATATACTGTAATACGTAAAGCAACTGAAATGAAACAAACCTTCATTATTTTTAAGATTCTACTTTATTTTGCAAAAATGTTCTAGTTTCTTTGCTAAATTTGCTAAAATTATTGGAGCTTGGACCTTAGTTCTCAAATTTTGAAATGAAAAATAATATATATTTCCATGCCTAGACTGGGGATTAGGTCAATTAGTGAGTTAATATTTGATGTTATTTGTGTTTAGGCTAAACACAAGTTACTTCATTTTCCCCATATTAACACAGTATTCTTATAGATCATTGGGATGGGAATTATTTTCTAAATTTTGCCTTTTTTTTGCTTATTCCAGATGAAATTTTCTATGTTGTATTGCCTAGGGAGTAAGACTAGGTTTTTCCTTTTCTTGCTTGTAACAAATTTTAAAAGACAATTGCAGATGTCTTTTTAGTGGTTGTTGGTTTGGCCTGCTGCTCTCTTTCTGCTCTATTTCAATTTTATATTAAAGAAATTTATGTCCAGTGGCTTATATAACCAATTTATTGTAAAATCATTGGGTTGCTACTTTTTTTTTTTTTTTTTTTTTAAACAGTT
>NW_006209642.1:668767-701456 GCF_000334495.1 Tupaia belangeri chinensis
AATAATTGGGTTGTTATTTTTTTTTTTTTTTTTAACAGTTTCTCTTATCCTTCAAGTCTCTTGTTACACTATTTTTGGGAAAGATTTTTTTTGAGGGTGAACTAAAATATCCTAATGATTATGCTACTCAAATTCAGACGTGAAATTTAACAAAAATTTTGGCACTTTATGTAAAGATTAATTCAAAAGCGACACTTAATTTTCATCATCTTTTGAAAACTCTTTATCTTAATCCCCTGGGACATGAATTCTAACTACAATCTGAGAAAATTTGACAGTGGTTGCTCTTTTAAAATTATATCTGGGCTTCTATCTGGTTGAGGGGGCTTTGATCTGAAGTTCCAAAGAGGCTTTTAAAGAATTTGAACTTTTCTCAAACCCCCATTATGGAAGTGTCTTTACATGTATCTTTCCTATGTTTTTTAAATGGCACTTATAATAGCAGAGAAATCTGATCTCTTGGAATGTTTGCCCTCAAACAATTACATAAAAGCATATTTTGACTTTCTTTAATGATTCATATTTTGAAAATCATTTATGTGTTTTAGCCCAAAACACACAGACTTGTCAAAGTATACTATTTATGATGGAGGCAGAAGATTCATGCTTTTGAAAACATCATTTGCTCTCATTCAGTGTGTTGGGTTTCTTTTAACTTTTAGGGTAGTTATGCATTTCTGCTGATATTGTTTGTAATGAATCATTTTTTGGTTATTCAGAAGAAATAACTGTGAGTGTGTGCATGCGCACACAATGGCATTCTCACAATAACATGTGTCCTTACTCTTTAGTGGAAACTAAAAAAACATGAGTGCATACATAGAAGTAGAGAGGGTAATGGAAAAATACCAGATGGGATAATGGGGGATGGGAGGAATATGGTTAACAGATAAATGAGTGCAATTAAGGAGTTAAAGACAAGTATCACACAGCAAAGAATATTGATAACAATTTCACATATATTTCCGAATAACCAGAAAAACGAATTTCCAATGTGCCTGATACAAAGTAATGATAAATGTTTGAGATGGTAACTATGATTATTTACTTCATCTGATTATTACACTGTATAAATGCTTTGAAAAATTGGGACCAGCAGATGATGTAGTAGTTACATTGCTGGATTCCCACATGGCCAATCGCTGATTGAGTCCTGGACCTGGTGGATTGAAAATCATGCTAGGTGGGTGTGCATATGTGCTCACGATCCCAGGAGAATGGAGGAGAAGGGATTTCAGCGTGGCCATCTCTGCTGGTCGTGATTTCTCACTTTCTCATTCACTGTGTCTGTTTCTCTCTCTGGTGAGTGTACGTGCCCTCAGGCAAAATATCTAAAAATTTAAAAAAATAAAGAGAAGAAAAATCACAGGGTACTCACAAAGATATACAGCTATTATGTATAGTTCAGAAATTACAATGAAAATTGTTTTTAAAAAGATCATTTAAAAAGAAGTGACACTTTTTCAATGTATTGTAGGCACTGTTTTAGGAATATGACAAATATAATTTTCCTAAGTTTCAGATAAAATAAATGGTGTACAGACACACACAACACACACACACACACACACACACACACACACACACATCTAAAGTCCCAATGTATCTCTGATTTTGTTCCAATATAAAGTATATCAACTTTAAGATTTGCATTTACACAATGTACTAAGTCAATTATTTTTTTTAAAATAATTATTTATTTTATTTTATTTATTCATTCATTTATTTTTTAATTTGAACAGAGAGAGACAGAGGGTGAGAGTGAGAGAGAGTAAGTGAGAAAGCAAGCCACCAGATTCAGGAATCGAACCCTGGTCAGCCATGTGGGAGTGTCCAGAGCCTTAACCACCATGCCACCTGCTGGTCTCTTGTACTAAGTCAATTCTAAGATTACAGAAGAAATCATTTTCCCCCCTTTGAATAAATACCCAGTAGTAGGATTTCTGG
This sequence comes from Tupaia belangeri chinensis, assembly GCF_000334495.1. Lineage (NCBI taxonomy): Eukaryota > Metazoa > Chordata > Mammalia > Scandentia > Tupaiidae > Tupaia > Tupaia belangeri. The sequence goes on from NW_006209642.1 coordinate 670,715, forward strand.
ATTATGTGGTAACTCTGTTTTTTAATAATTGAAAAACTTTTATAATTTTTTTTTATAATGGTCATACTAATTTACATTCTCACCATAATGTCCAAGGGTTCCCTTTTCTCCACATCTTCACAAAAACTTTTTGTCTTTTTGACAGTAACCATTCTAATAAGAACATGTTATCTTTTATGTATTTCTTTTTTTAAAGAATTATTATTTAATTTTATTTATTTGTTATTATTATTATTTTAATTTGGCTAGAGAGAGATAGAGAGGGAAAATGACAAAGCAAGCTGACTCAAACCACAGTTGGTCCTGTGGAAGTCTAGCACTTTAACCTCTTCATCATCTGCCAGCCCCTGCATTTTACATATTTTAAAGTGATTCTCATATCCCTCCATGTCATACAACCCAAAAGCCATTGGGTTTGCCAGTTTCAAACCTGTGATTTTACTTTGAAAAATCATTTTGCTTCAGGTTTTCTATGTTCAAATTAATCAGAAGGAATGATTTTTTCTGGATCAGACAATGAATTACTGTTCCTCTTTCTTTAGGTAAAGTCATCTCACTACTTAACATATGTAAGACAGTATTTTTGTGGATAGTATGTATTTTTATTTCAAGATACAAATTTCATTAAGTGGTTGTAGAAATCACACCAAGTAAAACTTCCACTTCTGAGAAATAATTTACATGAGTGTCTTAAGGATTAGACAAAGCATTAAAGATTGCAGGAGAATTAATCTTCCAAAAAGAGTAGCAGAAACATATTTCCTTATACTATTTAAAAACCAGGCAAGGTAGAACATTACAAAATCAGTGACAGAAGATTATCTTGTATATTCAGGGATATGGACCATAAAACTTAAGATACCTATTTCAGCCTTCACCAAATTTCACTGCTTATTATGCTTGTATGAAACAAGATGAAGAACTCTTATCTCTTAAAATATTTTTAATATGAATGTCTGCCTTTGACAGAGGAACTGGGGTATATAGACCCACTTGTGTGTAGATTCTGATAATCTTCAATTATATATATTTACATAATACAGTGTTTGCTGGATTAGCTTTGTCATTTTAGACCTTTTTAGAAATATACTCTCTAGAAAACCCTGGTGATTGGTGACTTATCCTATTTTAAAACCACAATAAATCATCATATCCTAATACTTGTTTTTTCAGACAAACTAAGACAGATTGGGGGTCGGCAGGTGGTGTAGTGGTTAAGGTGCTGGACTTCCATGTGGCCAACCGCAGTTTGAGGATGGTACTCGGAGACTTGAAAATCACACTGTGCACTTGTGCATGCATTTCCAAAATACTGAGAGGAGAATGGAGGAGAAGGGATTGTGGCATGGCCATCTCCTCTGGGGGATGATTTTTCATTTTCTCTCTCTTTGTCTCTCTCTGTCTCTCTGGTTGGTGCATATGTCCTACAGCAAAAATCTCTCCTAAAAAAAAGATAGATTGCTAATCGTAAAGGACTTGTTTGGGTGCAACCTTTCAGACTGTGGGAATAAATATGCTTTTCACATTCTATTGTAATCATGAATGATTGCTTTTCACTGGAAGGTAAAACTCTCATCAGCCAAATTCTAGTAGCAGAAAATTGTTGTTTGTGGTTTACACTGTCCAAGTTCTACAATGATGGTTGACTCAGCTAAATGATGATTGTACTTTCTTCTCATTGGGCTTCATATCCATTGAGTGGAATATAAAATACTGGAATAAAACTCAGTATATTTAGTAGAAATTCAAAAGCAGAGGAAGAACTGACCACTCTTAATAAGATTCTGTAACATTAAAAATTTGGAATTAGAGACCAGCTGATGGCATAATGGCTACATCACTGGACTCTCATGTAGTTGACCGCAGTTCGAGTCCCAGACCTGGTTGCTTAAGCTCACGCTGGATGCATGTGTGTGCGTGCACAAGATCCAGAGAGGACAATGGAGGAGAAGGGATTGCGGCGTGGCCATCCCCCATGAGGGGTGACTTCTCGCTTTTTGTCTCTCTGTTTCTCTCTGTCTTTCTGGCAAGCACACATGCCCTATAGTAAAAACCACTCCAAAAAAAAATTGGAATTAACAAAAGTATGTAGTTCAAAACATCAATACTCAAAGGGAAACAAATTTCCATTCTATAATGCCTTTAGTTTATGAAAGGTGAAATAATTTTTTTATGAAGTGTTAGTGGCATCACAACACTTGCCCGAAAGCCTCCAAATCATAAAAGGTAGTTTAAGATTCTGAGAAGCTCTGCTTCCAGTGAAAACTTATCGAACTCTTCTGTTTCCAAAATTCTTAAATTTTCAGATCTCCTTCCTTCCAGACCTGTGATCTTACATTTCTCTACCATTGTGTCTTCTTTTTAACCTGCCATTTGTCCTCACGACCTGGACCTGTGAGGATATTTGGCTAAATGGACTCAAGGTCTGATTTTTTTCATAAATTGGCTTTGTGAACTTGAACAACATGAGTGTCTGTGCATCACTTCTTGTTCTTTTGTTTTATTTTATTTCTTGTTTTTGTTTTTGTTAGAGGGCACACTGTTTATCAGAGAAAGAGAGGGAAAGCAAGAGAGCACCTTCATGTCACATGGTCACTTCACAAGTCCTCCTCCTCCATCTCTCAGGATTTTGGGAACACATGCAGGTACACACAGTGTGCTTCTCTAGCTGTCAGGTCCAGAAAGGGAACCATGTGGTAAGCCATGTGGGATCTAGGCCACAGAACTGGCACCACTTCTTCAATTTTATAGTAAGAAGAGTAGACAACTAGGTTAAGAGCCTCCATCTTTTTGTGGAAAAGGTATTTTTTATTTTCCTGGAGCTTGAATTGGTTATAATTATCAGGGTTATTGGAAAGCAGGGAGACATGGAATCCATTCATAATAGAAGTTCATGTCTCTGGGAATAAAGCCAATATTGGATTTTGCCAATTGCATCTTTTTACTTTACCTTCGAACTTGTAAATGGAAGTGGGCTGCTGGAGAAATTCTATGATTAAGGTAGATAGAATGGCTGGCAAGATGGCACCCTCCGCGTTCCCTCTCGCGGCTGCTGGCCCCGCCATGCTTCAGAGCCGTTCTCCAGCGCGATTGAAGTCTTACATGCAAGACCCACCTAACCAGAATCCCAGTTGGCTGAAAGTTGGCCTGACCTTGGGTACCTCTGTGTTCTTGTGGCTTTACTTCATCATACAATATAATGAAGATGTTTTAGAAAATAAAAGAAGAAGTGGGTTGGAACAAACTTTTGAACTACAAATATAGTATGCGTCACATAATGATGATAGCAGTTTCTCTGGATTCACCGATCTGTTGATTTGTAAATGTGAAAAAAAAAAGTTATTTGTTAATTATATCAAGTTAGCGTTTGTGTTTATATAATTACATTAAAAAAAATAGAAAAAAAGATAGATAGAATGCTGTAGCAATTTCTGTTTGAGATTAGTAGTTAGTTAAGGATCTTCACATGAAAGTCTTTATAGTAAGGGCCAGTGGCAGCCCTGGCCTAGTGGTTAGGTTGACCATGCCATATGAACAACCGTGTGTTTATCCCAGACTTAGCAGCTTAAGGAACATACCACGTATGTGTGCATGTGCACCCAAAATCCTAAAGGGAGGGAGATATGGAGAAATGGGATTGTGGCATGATGATTCATGATAGAGGGTACTTCCTTTTCTCTTTCTCTTTCAGGCATGTGCACAAGCCCTCTGCAAAGTTAAAAAAAAAGTTGAAAAAATAATAAAGCTCATAAGTTTCATGGTCACTAAAATGATTGACATCAGAATTTATTTTATTATTTAAAAAGCCTTGTTGAATACTGTAATTACATCTTAAAACCTAATATGGACCTCTTTATTAAAAGCATTTCTAAAACACATTTTATTTAGAATATTATATTATATAATTAAGAACTGATGAGGAAAATGTACTGTAATTTTCTTAATCATCTTTTAATTAGTATCAAATGGCACTATTTAGTGAAAAATAATATTTGAGTAAAATTGAACTGATTAAAGTAATTAAGTTAGTGGCTAAATTAAACATTACTGTACATATGTGTGGAATATTATTTTAATGCTCTTTATTGATGGTAAATATCAATCACTGCAAATATGACATTTTTCTTTTTATTTTGCTTATATTTTGCTAATTCCTTTAAAGCTAAAAACTATTTTAAGTGTTAGGTATGATTATATCCACTTCATAATGAGGAAACGGGAGCTCTGAGAAATTGATCATCTAAGGTAAATTATATAGTTGCATTTTTATTGCTATAATAAAAATTATGCTTATTATTCAAAAGCTATTATCCTTTAGATCTTTATTCTTCAGAAAGAAGGAGATGATAACGATCACTAACAACTTTATCTTTCAAAACAGATAGCATTAAACACAACAATCTTTATGTAATGGTTCACATCAGTATAAGACAAATGAGTAATTCCTATTTTGTGATAAAATAAGTGACTTTTTCAGTGACAAGAGCCTGTGGGAGGAAGAATGAAATGCATCTTTGTACATTGAAGTCCTTGATTTCAACCATTTGATAACATTTCTTGTCAGACTGTCCTAAGAGTTCCTATTTTTTTGGGAAATGTTTAAATAAAAATTTAACAATAATTAAGAAAATGAGTTTTTCTCTTTCTTTATGTTTTGTGCAGTAGACAAAGATCTATTATTATACCTTTCTGATAGAAGATACCAAAAGAACTTGCTATAGAGGATCTTTCCAAGGAGAATATTTCCCCAAAGAAAAAAGACATTAAAAAATAAGCTGTGTATTTAAGCTGCAATTAGAATGTTCTGCAATCTTTAAAGGCTATTTGGAGTTGGGTTTTAAAAACAGTGGGATTTAGTGTAATAGGTTTGGCAACAAAATCAGTGCAATTCATGTAACTGATGAATTGATGCAGACCCAGCTGACTAACACGTACCATGTGTTTGTTTTGGCAGAGAATTTGGAAAAATAATTTGGAGAAAAAATTATATTATTGAACAGGTCTTACTTTTATTGTTGTTTTGTGAGATTTAAAAAATTCTAATCAGACTTGCAAAGGTAGAGTTCACAAAGATGTTGTCATTGATTGGAACCATTTAGACCTTTTATCAAAGAAAAACATGGAAAAGGATCATTTTATTTATTTTATGTATTTCTCTTAATTATTCACTTATCAGAAATAGATTTATAGTTAGCTATTTTTCCATCGATCCTATGTGTATTTGATTCTGTCTAAACACGATATTATAAAATGACCCTTACCAACATTTCCAATGTAATTGCACATATAAAATCTCCTGTTTAAACTGATGGTTAACAATAGCACTGCCATTTGCAGTAGTGATTAAATATGCTATTCTAAGACTTTGTTGTTTGTATTTTAATTCATAGATTTGATTTTTTTTGGTTCAGATACAAGATTAAAGCTTTTTCTCTTGTTTATATGTCGATTATTTGAATACTGCTACAAGGTTTCAAAAGAGTTTATTGGCTTATTAAAGTGCTGGAATTATCACTGTTTACTAAACCCAAGACATATTAATGACATGATAGACCCAAGGCTGGAATGAGTGCTGATTCTGTTTAATGGGATAGAAAGTTGTCCTGCAGGCTGTTCCAACCTCTGTAAGATAGATATGTTGAATACACTCCTAAATTGCCTTCAGGAGATAAACACACTATTTTCTTCTGTGGATTAACTTGACTTTCTGGACCATTTTACTATACCATGAAATTCAGGAGATAATGGGATATTTTCCTCAATGAAGTATGAAAAATTCTTAAAGCTTCAGGCTGTTCAGTACAGCATATATAAATGTGTGATACTCTTACACAGGAGAGAGCTGTAGACTGATTAAATAAGCAGTTTATTTTCTAAAGCAAGCACAAAAATTATTTGAAAATAATTTCACCTGTATTTTTTGTTAATATTGGACATGTTTAGCATTGTGAGACTCATATTTATACTAAAAATGCAGAGACTGTTACCTACTTAATTTTAATGATGTTATAAACATAAAATATATACTATGTATTGTGCTTGGTACATGGGATCCTTCCTTTTCTCCCACTAGGTAGCAATCTTGATAGTAAGATTTGAGAATTCTTTAAATGATCCATATTATTTCCTTAATAATAAGTTGTCAGGGACAAAAGGTGGTGTAGCAGTTAAGGTGCTGGACTCACATGTGGCCGACTACAGATGGAGTCCCAGACACAGTGACTTGAAACTCATGCCAGGCACCTGTGCGTACATGCCCAAAATCCCTAGAGGAGACTGGAGGAGAAGGGATTGAAGCATGGCCATCCCCCATGGGGGGATGATTTCTTATTTTCTATTTCTCTGTCTCTCTGGTGAGTGCATGCACTAAATTTCTCTCCAATAATAATAATAACAATAATAATAACAAGTGTTCGATGGACTGCACTCCTCACCCTATTTATTAACAATGAAACATACATGAATTTTGTCTTCTAGTGACAGCCAAGAAGAGCTACAAAGTAAAACTCACCAGTTTTCTATTGATCATTTCAGAATATTGTTGAGTGCTAATCCCTAAAGTAGAGAAAAGAAGTTAGTATTAGCTAGTGACCACTTAGAAATGAAGGAGGTTGGGTGTGAGTTGAAGATGGTGTTTCAGTCAACTGCAGTGAAAATGTTGATCAGAGTTAGTTGGAGAAGCTAAGTGCACATGCCAACTTAATCTCATTGGTATTGTGAAATACTCTGGGGAGAAAAATCCACAACTATTAGACAATGAGTGAGATACGTTATATCTAATCCATACAACTTTCTGAGTTTGTCTTTTTTTAGCTCTGTTTTATTTATAAGAAAATAGAGGATCAGTCAGTTAAGCCTGAAACCATATAGATAGCTGGCAACAAAGCTAGAATTCACTATAGGACTCTGTGCCTTTGAAGGGCACTTTTTTCTAGAGCTTTTTCATACTAAAAAGATAGTAAAGGACTATCTTTTTTAAAAGCACATAAATAATGTACCATATATTCTTAAGAGGCAGTTTCGTTTAATTTTCCGGACAATACAACTAGAAAAGTATTCTCTTTCCCATTTTATAGGGGAAGAAACTTAGAACCAGAGATTAGGTACAGCTACTACTTTAGTAAGCAATGATTCAAACCCAATTCTATCTAGTTCTAAACTCATGCTTTTTCTAATATTGTTACAGGCCAACTAAGACTGCCTGCTTATTCTTGCTGTCAATGAAAGGAGAGGGAGTGACTGGAGAAGTAGGGAATTAATTTCTGTAACTGGTCACAGAAAATATGTAAGCACATATTTTCTTTCCTCTGTCTAGACTATATATATATTCTGCTCTTTTTTCCTTGAAAAACATCTTTTTAACCTTGAATGTATAGTTTAAAATTTATTTCTTTTGCATATCTTTTCCTGATACAACCAATGTTGAATTAGATGCTCTTCCTTTAAAATTCTTTAACCTAATATTGCCTTTGGTACTTAAGCACTATAATGAACAACTGAAGTTGAGACAAATTAGCACAACTATATGAACTAAGAAGTACGATCAAGATTAGAAGCAGTTTGTCCATTGTAATGTTTGGGCCTTCACTGGGAAACAGTGGTTCTACCTGAATGGTTTCAAGCCCAACATCCTGTTTCCGTTGCATATCTATCAACACTCTCACCATTATCTTTTATTAAAGAATTACTATTGTATTACAAATGTTTCCTTTTGGCTGTAAAATTTTGATTCAGCAGTAAAGTTAGATTTATTGACTGGGACAGCAAGGACTGTTTACTTTTTTCTCTGCTTTGTGCCAAGTCTATGGTGTGTGGTAGAGTGGGATTGGTAGATATTCATTGTTTTCCAAATATATATATATTTTCCATTCACATATCCATTGGGAGTCATAAATGTTACAAGTAGATTTATCACTACTACAGATATGGTGATAGATTCATTAACAATTGTTTCATCTTCTCATCCATTCATTGAGCTCCCATTTGTAAAATCAGGGCCATTATATAAAAATTGAAGAAAGACTTAATAAAGTCAGCAAAGAAAAACATGAAATGCAGGGTTAACAAATAGCTGGTAAATCTCAAATATTTAGGAAAGATAAAAGACTTGCTTGGCTATGTTCTTTGTCTATACTCATAAAATTGTTGGTCCTTTAGTTTACTTTGAACTATATTGATCAAGGATAGAAGTGAAGCAGAAATCTATGATTTGATTTAATTATTGCAAATAAAAATGTTTGTCTTTGATATGTAACTTGGGTCATGGTCTCATAGTTTTGTGGAATGGTGCTAATGCTGAAAATTCAAGACTATTGCTTTTGTAATTCTTGGTCAATCACCAGCATTTGGCTTGGGCACTGAAGTCCTACAAAGTGGGCTCATTAAGTAACAAATACCTCCGACTTGGATGAACAGACCAGTTTCAAAGTGTGTATTTGGTCTGGCAGTTCTGCATTATTTATTAAATCCACAAAATGTAGATTTTTATCTCCAACTCCTGTTCATTCACTTGTGGCTACTTCAGGAAGTAGTTTTACTTTTCTCTACTACCATAGTGAGAACAGCAAGATCATTGTTGGTGCAACTTAACCACTGCATAACAGAAGCAGCATGTTTATATTATTTTCTATATTTTTTTTAGACCAGAATTTATTATCACTTAAGTTTTTAAGTTTTCTTTTTAGTTTTTTTTTTTCCTCTTTTCTGGAAGAATAAGTCATGGATTCAATTAGTTTAATAATTTCTCACCCATGAGGCCATAATACATTTATTCTGCACTCAATTACCTTTGGAAAATAACACTCAGTGTTTAGTGTGTGTGTTTGTGTTGGGGGGAATTAGAATATAAGAAATCTTTATTTTTGGAGGCTATACTTACCAGATTCTTGCTGCTTAAGAAATCCACTTAGATACTTTAAAATAAACCTCCATGTAATAAAGTGAGTCTTTCTACTTCAATCTACTTCCTCTTTTAGGAATGAAAAGTACTCCAAATTCTATTCTGGCCAAGCAGAGAAATTTTAATGATCTGTCTAGTAGTTGAATTTAAGCATACTGGCTTGCCATTATATTGCCAAAACAAATGAAAATTCATTGCCTGCTATTGGAACCAATTTAATAGGTAACACTTCATTTTTTGGGCATCATCAGGGAAACGAATTATTTTACTCAAGTGAATTTTCCACATAAATGCTTCATAGTTATCTCTTAAAAGAGAAATCAAGGCATGCTGGTTTCTTACTGAAAACCTTCAGTGACTTCCCATTATCTTCACTTAATCTACTATTCTAGTTTTATCATCCTTCAATTCTCCTACCACCCGTGATCCACTTTAACTTGCTCACCATTCTCTGGACCTACATGTTCTTTTAATTTTTTTATTCTCAAATACTTTTCCCTGTGGCCACAAATGCCACACTCCATCTTCTCTGTTTAATAAACTCTTAATCACTTTAAAGAGTGACTCACCTTCAAATTTATCTTCTCTCTTGCCTGATTTAGCTCCCTATCGGTTGACTAGATCTTTTCTCTGTATTTCCATAGCACCAATATATGTGTTCAATATGTGTTCTACGGTTCAAACTGTACCGTAGAATCATTTTTAACATTTTTATATTAGCTGACTAGCTTGGAGGCGGCTAGTGGCCAGGGAACAAATACTTTCCCTCTCCTTTGCAGACAGTTTTTTTTTTTTAATATTTATTTTATTTTATTTATTCATTCATTTTATTTTATTATTGTTTTTAATTTGACCAGAGAGAGACAGAGGGTGAGAGTGAGAGAGAGAGGAAGTGAGAAAGCAAGCCACCAGATTCAGGACTCGAACCCTGGTCAGCCACGTGGGAGTGTCCAGCACCTTAACCACCACACCACCTACTGGTCCCCTGCACACAGGTTTTAAAAAAATGTTTTGGTATTTATCTATCATATAATGGCTAAACATACAGTGATCACTGCACTGGTTTTCTGTAGCTGCTATAACAAATTGCCTGAAACTAAGTGTCTCAAAATGATAGAGATTTATTCTCACTGTTTCAGTAGCTAGAAATATGAAATCAGGAGGTTGGCAGGGCCACATTCCCTGGGAGAATCTATACCATGCCTCTTCTAACTTCTGGTGCCTGTCGGCAATGCTTGGCATTCCTTGGCTTGTGACCATATCACTCTAATCTCTTCTTCCATCTTTATATCACCTTCTCTATGTGTCTTTCCCAAAATTTCATTTATCATTTTATTATAAAAATATACATGATTATACTTAGGTCCCATGTTTATGACCCTGGATAATCATTTTCTCTTAAGATCCTTAATTTAATCATATATATATTTTGGTCATATGAAGTAGTATTCACAGTTTCCAGGCATCAGATTGTAGATATCTTTGTAAGCCATTACTAATCTATCACAGAGAGTTAATCCATTTTTAAGCTTAATTATCCATTTTATACCCAAACTTTCAAAATATTAAAACATAGAAAAAGTATTACTAAATTATATAATTCTTTGTGTTCTTAATCAGAACATAGTATTTAGACCATAATTTCATATTTCTTGATACCAATATTTTCTGATATTTAAAAATCAAACTGTACTTTCAGTTGTAGATTAATTTTAGGCTCCTAGACCGTTTAGAAAAGCTTTTCTCTTCTCTTTAAATGTATTAAGGCTATCTACATTGCTAATTAATGTGGAAAATAGAACACTATAGTAACATATGCTGTTTTTAGCTAAACTGTTAATACAGCCTTTCAGCTTTCTGAATAAATTGATATTTACCTAACTTTATATCTGAAATCCCAGTACAAGTGAAATCACAACTATATTTTTTACTTCATTGGTAATAATAAAAATGACCTTTGATTGGCACATTGCCTCTAAGCTTGGAAGAAGTATAAGTGAATAATATTAAGGATAAATAAAGTACAAATACCTTATGAGAATGCTATAGTAGAATTGTCAGGTGATTCTTAAGGCCCAACTGAAGCTTGAGATGGGAATTCCTGATAGATACAGCAACATATATAGAAGTGTGATTTTTCTCTAGTAGTATCTGGTCACCAAGGAGCAGGAAGAGACAAGATGGATTGTATTTACCTAGTTAGTTTTTTTTGAGAGATTTTTGCTATAGGGCGTGTGCGCTCGCCAGACAGAGAGAGACATAGAGATAGAAAGTGAGAAATCACCCCCCAGGGGGGGTGATCACGCCGCAATCCCTTCTCTATTCTCCTCTCAGGATCTTGGGCATGCACGCACACATGCCTGGCATGAGATTTAAGTCACCGGCTCCGGGACATGAACTGCAGTCGACTACGTGGGAGTCCAGCAACATAGCCATTACGCTAACTGCTGGTTCCCCCTAGTTAGTTTTAGTGGAAAAATTAGGGTGCTAAAGATTTAGAGATGTTGGCTAGAGGACTTTTGGTGATAAACCATGGACTCTAGGTAATGAGAAACGCATAGAAAGATATTGATAGGTTAGAATGGAATGGAGGCTTCAAGGACCTTTGTCCTTAGTAAGAGAAGAGGAGATGTTGTCAGCAAGGACATGGAAATGTGAAAGGAAAGAAAATCATGGCTCATGAGGAATTGTTTGAGTGGGAGAAATTAAACATGGAGCAATCTCCTGGGGTGTGGCCTACGAGTGGGTGGCTGGAGCACAGATTTGTTCATAGATGGCTGAAGTTAAGGAGATCCAGAAATTATAATACTGTTATGTGGGATGGATCATCTATCTAGGTATTGAGATCACTCAAGATGACAAAAACATTTGGGATGAAGATAAGACCATGAGCCAACTTAGGACCTTCTGCCCCCCACCTCTAAACTGGAGGAGTTCCTCAGAGAGCAGCAGGTTTGGCAGCCAAGTGAGGTGAAAAGACTCACAGAACAATGAGCAATTACTTAGATGAGATGACAGAGAACTAAAGAGCTAGCAGAGAAGCAATGCTCTCTCTAGTCTTTAAGGTGGCTGACGGGAGGGAGAAGAAATACCTTGCACTGGAGACAGTGACAATGTGGGACAGGAAGCCTTATTTATGACAGTGAAGCAGGGAAGTATGGTCAGAAGAGAGTGATGAATGTTTACAATAAAACGGAGTTTCCAGAGGGCTCTGTGCATGAATTGCGGTTGCAGAAAGAGAGAAGAAAAGAGAAGAGAAATTAATTTTTCTAATGTTGTAAAGAAAGCACAAGGTAATCAGGTGATAAGAGGAAAAGGCAAGGCAGTCCAGGAAAAGACAGTGACAGAATTTAAAGAGATAAAAATGCATGGCCTCAAATATCTCAACTTTGAAGTCAGTCATGTGGTAATGAGCTTGGTTCAGCAGAGGCAGCTGGGAACATCACAAGGTGGTAAAAGACACCACCCATGTGGGGTAGATGATTGGTGAGGATTTGACACTATGGTCACTTCTTACTATTATCAGGGGTGAAGTGTCTTTTTGTATCTTACATTATGTCACCTTCAAATGTACTGCTTTAAACCTATTTAGAAACTGAAATTGAATTTTTAAAAATTACTAGAATTAGGGACTTTCTGTTCAATAAAACTCTTTTTAAAATGGTTCTTCCTGGTTCCAGTTTTTCTACCTATGATTTTAGACTATTGAATAGATGGGATGTTTTCATAGAAAGATTTTAAATGGTAAAAATCTAGTTTCTTTGTAATACGATATATACAAAACTTTCTCCTTGAGAGAAAATTTTCATTATTAAATTATGAATAAACTGTTTTAAAAAATTGAAAGATATAAAACATTAGTGGTTTACCTGCACAAGGTAAAGATGTAGTTTATGGGAAGGCAGTAAAAATTGAGTAGAGCAGTCATCAGATTTATAGCTAAAATCTAACTATTTATCTATGTCTTTTAAGTAACACCACCTTGACTCTGAGGTTTTGCTTCTTGTTTGCTACTTTTCTTTTTTCTTTTTTTTTAAAAATTTATTTATTTTTTATTTCTTGTCTTTCATACATTCTAATCTCAGCTATGAAAGATCATGGCCTACAATCATATATCTATGGCTCTGGTTGTTGTACTCTAACATTCTCACTCAGAGACTCACAAACATGGATCTCCCCTTGACATATTTATATTCTCATAGTTTGGAAGAGTGGCAATAAGTTCTAGGCCCAACATTTATAGCACTTAGAGATTTGATAGTTCCAAAACATTTGGAACAGTTGACCAATTTACTTCTGTCTTTGTATGTCTTACCTTTGCACTCAGATATGTTACAAGAAATAATAATTGTAATACTGAGATTTAAAATATATTTTACCTATTACGATTTTTCAAGAAACAGTACTGAAGGCAAAGATCACATTTCTTTATTATAGAATTCTTCATTATATGTATTTTTATTGACTATATATACATATACACACATTTGTTGAGTGATCCATAGTAAGCTATTAAAATTCGTCTTCTCTTTGAACTTATAGATTTAAGAGATATAGAGGAAGCTCTCATAATAGGTTTTGATATATGTTACAGAAATAATTTCCATATGTGACAAATTTTAAAATTAAATTTTTGTATTTGTGATCTTTTTTTTTTAATTAATTTATATTTTTTTTGGAGGTTTTTGCTATAGGGCGCGTGTGCTCGCCAGACAGAGAGAGGCACAGAGACAGAAAGCGAGAAATCACCCCCCAGGGGGGATGGTGACGCCACAATCCCTTCTCCTCCATTCTCCTCTTGGGATCTTGGGCACGCATGCACACTTTCCTGGCGTGAGTTTTAAGCCACCAGGTCTGGGACGCAAACCGCCGTCAACTATGTGGGAGTCCAGCGACATAGCCATTACGCTAACTGCTGGTTCCCAATATTTGTGATCTTTAAAGCTGGCTAGCAAAGGAAATCTTTTTAATTCTACTAAAAGTTTGGAAACAAATGATGAATAATTTTTAGATTCCTTTCCATACTATATTATTAATATCAATGGTTTATTTAACTGAAATAAAATGTTTTTTTTTTTTCAGGCAACTAATTCTGGCTGAGAAAATGAACCAAATTTCTCTTCATTTTTATTCTTTTATAGATGTGTTTTATGCAAGCAGTATTAGTAAACACGAGGAAGTTAAAGTTATTTTAATAAAAGTATCTCTCTTCAATTTCTTTATCAACTCTATGAGATTAAAATGAAAATCATTTTTTAATTCCATGCAAAATTTGAAGATAAGCTATTTTAGCCCTTTTATCCTCAGCCCTGAGAAAAGTTTATTACACTCAAAATTGTGAATTAAAGCAAGAGAATACAATCACTCAGAAGTGGACAAAAATAATTAGCTTATTCTAAAATTTATTCTTAGAAATTTATTGGAAATGTGTGTGTGATTTATTCTTAGAAATTTATTGGAAATGTGTGTGTGTGTGTGTGTGTGTGTATAGATCTCTTCTTTTTAATTAGTAATATTATCAGCATTAAGTGCAACTACAATGGAAATTACTGCAATATCATATGGCAGATGATACTATCTTTTCTTAAGGAACAATTTCAGGGGACCAGCAGTTAGCATAATGGCTATGTCTCTGGACTCCCACATAGTCGACGGTGGTTCATGTCCCAGACCCAGTGGCTTGAGACTCACGCAGGGCGCATGTGCGTGCGTGCCCAAGATCCCGAGAGGAGAATGGAGGAGAAGGGATTGCGGCATGGCCACCCCCCTGGGGGGTGATTTCTCGCTTTCTATCTCTCTGTCTGTCTGGTGAGCACACGCGCCCTATAGCAAAAACCTCTCCAAAAAAAAAATAAGAAAACCAATTTCAGGATTTGCATATAATAGACACTGAGATAGCTTTCCACAGTAAAAATTATGCAAAAAATGTTTTTCCAGATGATAAGCACCTGCTTTAAAACAGCATTCCTAATAATCTGCAAGTGTTCAGGTATCTAATGACTAGGAATTTAACAACAACAAGTAATACCTTGGATTTAAATTGGTTTAGATCTAATTAAATGACATGTTTAATAGTGTTTCATTTTAAATAACTGAGAAAGAATATTTTCTCTGCAAGTTCTAATTCTTTGGCTCAGCTATTAGGTAGTATCTACTATTGAGCCAATTTGACATTTCATTTCTAATTCTTGGGCAAAGATTGCAGCAGTTCAGTTTGTGCAGAAGACACGAGCTTTTTTGTTTGCCTTTTTTTCCTGTTGACATTTCACTTGACTATTTCTTATCTCTATAAAAAAAAAAAAAAGGAAAAAGACTCTTCTACTTTTCTCTTGTCAATATTAGTCCCTCACCCTCACCATCCCTTTTTTAACTTCTTGCTACTGTTTAAGTCTTTCATCAACAAATATAGCTCTGGTTAGCATTCAAGGTAATTAAGTAAGAAGCATATTAACAACTTCTTAATTCACCAAGTTTGAAATTATTATTATTATGATTCGACTATCTTATGTGCAAGCCACACTGCACAAACTTTTCCCCAAAGGGAGATATATTTTCATTATTGTGGCCAGGGAACAAATCAACCTGTCCAGGAGTGAGACCCTAAAGTACTGAGTACTCAGAAAATTGAATGGAGCTGGTCTTTGCAGATTGACTTATTCATACTTTTCTGCCTGGAATTCTCTGTCTAGGATGAATTTTTGCCCCAAATGTAGTCTACAAGACTGGAGTTATTCTACCTAATTTTGCATCGAGAGGATCTATGAGATATTAAAAAAATAATTTTCTCCTCTTTTCGAAAATAACTTTTTTTCTAAATATGAACAGTGCAAATGGGACCAGCAGTTAGCGTAATGGCTATGTCACTTGACTCCTATGTAGTCGACCATGGTTCGCGTCCCAGACCCGGTGGCTTAAACTCACGCCAGGCGTGTGTGTGTGTGTGTGTGTGTGTGCCCAAGATCCTGAGAGGAGAATGGAGGAGAAGGGATTGCAGCGTGGCCATCCCCCCTGGGGGGGTGATTTCTCGCTTTCTGTCTCTCTGTCTCTGTCTGTCTGGCGAACGCATGCACCCTATAGCAAAAAATAAAACCTTTCTCCAAACGGAAAAAAAACAATGCAATGTAATTATTAATATTGTCAACTGAATCTTTATGACAATTACAGCAATACTTTGTAGGGCTGTTTCTTACAAAACTCCTTCAGCTTAGGTCAATGGCACTATTTCACGCACAGTTGGATAAACGCTCAACTGGTTTTCATTTATGTAGTTGCTGTATCCAAATTCGAAAACAATGCAAATATTTGCCAGTAGGATATTTATTAATTAAGTTAGAGTTATTTTCAAATGATAAACTCTATGTAAGTATTAAAACTGCACCTTCAAAGAATCCCTAGCAACGTGAATTAAAAAAATCATAAAATGAATGTTAAGTGAAAGAGGAATGATAGAAACTCTTGATTGATAGTTCTTTCATATCCCTATTGTACTAATATGTCTATAGAGAAAATGCAATAAGAAAAGATTTATAGCGACTATTTCCAGAAGAATGATTTTCTTTTTTTTATATTAAAAATATCCATTTTAAGTAATTACACATAATGTTTATAATCAGGAAATACTCAGTGGATGTTTAAAAAATCCACAGACTCACTTCTGACTGTGCCCGGCATGAGTTTAAGCACAAGGTCCGGGACTTGAACCATGGGCTGCTACATGGGAGTTCAGCGACATAGCAATTACGTTAACTGCTGGTCCCACTACTGGCAAAATATTTAAAGTCATATGATCTGTTTCTAATCCTCCTTTCTGGAGTTTTTTCTTTACGTAAAGCTCATGCCCTGGCCAAATTGAACCTCTTGCTATTGTATTTATAGTTCTTTTTCCCTCTTTATTTTATTTCTTTCTTCCATATGTGAGGGAGAAAGAAAGAGAGAGAGAGATTCTCTCAGCAGAGTCATTTTTTTTATTATTATAGGGTACATATGTTCACTGGAGAAGAGACAGAGAGAGAAGGAACATAAGGAAGTACCCCCATGGGGTGACAGCCATATCATAATCCTTCATCCTCTATTATCCTCCTGGGATTTTGGGCACACAAGTCCCAAGTTCCACTGGTTCTGGGATGCCTTAACCATAATATCACTTTCTGGCACAAACAGGGTCATCATGACTTCCTGAAGCAGTCCATCACCAGCTTCAGCCAGCTCCAGATCACAAGCAGGTGCATGCCCACTACATTCAGAGAGCTCCTGGATTCAAGCTCGGAACTTTTCCATGTGGATCGGCATTATAGAGTGCTGGCATTGCTACTGTGCTGATATCTTTTCCCAACAATTTTTTTTCCTTTAATTTACTAGAGGGTGCTTATGCTCACTGGAGAGAGACAGAGAAGGAAAGTGAGAAAGAACTCCCCATGTGGGATGGTCATGCCACAATCCTTTCTACTTCTTTCATCCTCTCGACATTTGGGTATGCACAAAAATGTGCCTGGCATGTTTCCCAAGCAGCTTGGTGTGAGACTTTATGCAATCAGTCATATGGGATCTGGTTGCCGTAACCACCATCATTTCCACTGGCTGGCCCCCTCCCTCCCATTCTTAAGTTTTATTTATTTCTTCCAGGAGAGAGATAAAGAAAGAGAGGTAAAAACCATCAAGAGGGTCTTAATACCCCAATCCACCTCCCCTCTCAGCTAGCACAGATCATGAGCACACATGTGTGTGCCCGGTCTGCACAGGAAGGTCCTGGTATGCGAATCCATGTGGCCCAGTTCCATGACTGCCGTGCCACTGCCTGGCTCCTATTTATGCTTCTTTACTCTGAGCTCACACTGTGTAGTCTGCCTTCACCACTAACCCTACCCTTCTGCTTTTAGTAACTAAAGTCTGTGCAGGGATATGTACCTCATACTACTTTTTTCTTAATTCCCTCAAGTTCATCTTGGACATATCCTTCCCAAAAATTTCGAGATCACTTTTAGCTTTTTATAGCAGTATTACCTTACAAAGAAATATTATTCATATACATGAGTGTTTTCTCCACTTAAGTGCATAACAATCTTTTTATATTCATTTTGTGCTTTTCATAGATATAGCAGGTATTTCATTCATGTCATGCCCAGCACAGACACAGTAGGTATTTCAGTTACCTATTGCTGTACAACATGTCACCCCAAACCTAGTGACAACACAGCAACCATTTTATTATTTATCCATGTGTGAGGAGGTTCACTCAAACCTGCCATTGATCCTGGTTGTTCGCTGGAAGCACAGCTGGACTGGCCTACCAGAGTAGCTTGGGCTTCTTATAGCATAGTTGCTGAGTTATAAGAGGGAATATGCCAAAACAGGAATTACAAGAGTCATAAAGGAAAAACTGCCTGTCTTTTTAAAAGCTAGGCCTGGAACTGTCTCAGTGTCTTTCTGCCACATTCTATTGGTCAAGGCAATCAGAAAGCCAGCTCAGAATCAAGGGCCGGAACAATAAATTTCATTTCTTGATAAGGCAAGAAACTGAGAATTCATAGCCATATTGAATACCACAACAGATTTATTTTAAATTTTATTTATTCATCTAGTCTTTATTTCTTTTTACCAGTCAATGATACATACTCTTCCCAAAAAGAAGAGGATAGAGAAAGCATCCCCCAAGAGGGCATAACCACACTGTAATCTCTTCCCCTCCATTTCTTTATTCTGTTAGGATTTGGAGTGTCCACATACACATGCTGAGTGTGTTTTCAAGCCACCTCTGGATCTGAACCAGAGTATGCAATGTGGGATCTGACTCCAAACACACAGCACTTAACCACTGCACTATGGGGTTGAACCAGCATATTTATTTATGCAACCAATGTCATGGAACAATTCTTAGTACCATTATTTTAGGGGTTATTGAAATGAGGGGGAAAAGTAAAACAAATAAGCAGAAAGAAAGAAAATAAAAAGTAAAATATGTAGTGCATTAGGAGATAGGTGTTACGAATAAGGTGAACATGTGATGGTTTCCCATTGCCTATTTCATGTAAATACTAATGGTATCTCCTTTCACTCTGATAAGTGTCTTGGCTTGGATGGAAAATTTATTTGGTCATCTTAAGTATGGGAAGAGATGAAGCAGAGAAGGGGCATAGTATGAGTGTGTGCATGTGTGTGTGTGTGTGTGTGTGTGTGTGTGGCTACACTGTAGGATGATCAATGAAAATAGAACTGAGAGAGATGAAGCAGAGAAGGGGCATAGTATGAGTGTGTGCATGTCTCTGTGTGTGTGTGTGTGTGTGTGTGGCTACACTGTAGGATGATCAATGAAAATAGAACTGAGAGAGTAACATGTGAGTAAAATTTTAAAGGGCCAGGGAAGGACCATGCAGTGGTTTGGAGATAACTGTGATGCTGTATGCACATATGTACATGAGAAGGTCTTGGGTTCACATCCTGAGGTCATCCCAGGTGCATGCATGTGCGCATGATCCAGACTGGCTGAAGCTGGAGGCAGATGTACAATCTGTTTGGGTTGTCTCTGTCTCTATCTCCCTTTGTCTCTCTCGTGGAAGGAATGAATAAATCTAAAATAAAAAATAGGAGAAGAAGAGAAGCAAACTGTGTAAATGTATTTATGCATTTAGACCAATGAAATTTTGGAATTTACATATGAAAATGAATAAAAACCATTTCATTGATATACATGACTTTGTTGAACCAATTTACAAATTTCTGCTGCTTCTAAACTAATATGTTCTGCAACCAATTTAATTAGTTCAAGATATCCAACGCCTGCATTTTTTTGTTTGTTTCTAGAACTAGAATTTGCATATTACATAAAACTCATTTTGGTATTGGAATAGCTTCTGAGATGAAGTAAATTCAATCTGGGCATATGTTTACTCAAAAAAAAAAATCAGAGGCTCTTTAAAAGGCTTTGTAGATTTTGAATCATATCACCTGTTCCAATAATCTAAGGATTTATGATCACTGTCAGTGGTTTTGGTTCAAGTGAACTGAACTGATTACAAAAATTATGAGATATAAATGTTGTTCACCAGAGGGTGCTATGGCCCTCTGAAATAGAGCACACTCACAGCTCAATCTTCAGATATTCTCAAGATTCGGGAAGCATAATTTTTGAAATATTCTACCTTCTCTCCCTCTTTTCCTTTCTCAAGTTCAACAAATATATGTCACTTTGGTAAATGTATATCACTTTAGTGATGCTTTTTTGGTTAACTAACATTAAATTAAACTGTGATCCCTTGAACGTTAATGACTGATAGTAACCATGGATCATGAACATGTAGGTATTTCACAGAATGGTGCAGGCATACCTAGACATATTTGACATGCTGAAATACACTTCCTGTCTTAAGTTACTTCCTGTTTTTATCATGGAGAATGTTAACATCTGGTTATTACACAATGTCGTCTGAATGAATAAACGTGTAATTATATAAATACTACACAGATACGTGACAAGTATAGTGTGCCTTTTTACTCAAAGGAGAGAACAACATTATCTTGGCACCATAAATTATGATAAAATTTGGACTAATGAATTACTTAATACAAATATAAATAAGAAAAAAAATAAGAATAGTTTCTATCCCAAGGAGTTGTGTGGGTTATCTGAGTAACCCAGGTGAGATCTGTAACAGTCCTGTGACATAATAAGCCCTTACTATGCTTGTTATTTCCTCAGATTTTGAGTTAGGCTAACTGGTTCAAGGGTTTTTTTTGTTGTTGTTGTTTGTTTGTTTTTTGCTATACCATTTACTATCTGAGTAACATTGGTTAAGTCATTTAACCATTTGGCGCCCATTTTTTTCATATTTAAAATGGTAATAATCATAGCATCTACCTCATAACTTCATTCAGAGACTTAAATGAAAGAATTTATAGAAAGCATTTATCACAAGGACTTTTTCAGTAAACACCACATGATTATTCATTTTCTTCAAATGGTTGTACCATTTGATCAACTAAAGCACCTTATATCATGCATTTGCAAGGTTTTCCTATGTTCCTTTAAAACATCCAGCCAAGTCCTATTTGATTCTCTGATGCAGAATTTTCTTTCCTGGGGTCTAGTTTTTTTTAGAGAGATTTTTGCTATAGGGTGTGTGCACTTGCCAGACAGACAGAGACAGAAAGCAAGAAATCATCCTCCACGTGGTATGGCCATGCCACAATCCTTTCTCTTACATTTTCCTCTTGGAATGTTGGGCACATACGCACACATGCCAGGCGTAAGTTACAAGCTACCAGGCCTGAGACTCGAACCTTGGTTGGACATGTGGGAACCCAGCGATGTAAAACCCTGAATTGTTTTTTATTTGCTCACTTTTACGCTTCTTTTCCAACCAAACGATATGACATCTGCTACTTGATCTATAGGCACAGATATTCCCCAGTTGTCCTTGAACAGCTTATGAATGATCTTTTCATGTGGGTACTGGAATACCTTCATTTAAAGTGCTCTTATTTTGTTTATTCAAATTATCAGAGTAATCATTGCTATTAGAGCATGATATGGAAAGCTCTCAGATAGGTAACAGAGCAGAAAAACAAAACTCAACTGTTTATTAAGAGCATGGAATTTGCTCTGCCACTTGCTCACTATAGGGACTTGAGTCACATGATCTTTTGAAAGTCTGGCTCTCTCTCTATGCCTCGCCATCACTTGGTCTCTGACTTACTGCCTAGCAAATTTTCATCTCAGGTTCTTTTTTGTATCTGAAGGCAAGCATTGACCCACAGGTAAAATCAGTATCTTTCTTTGTTTCAAATGCTCTGCTCTCACAAAAATTCTCTGTATATAATAGTGTAGATCTTGGAGGTTATTATTTTTTTTTTAACTTTGGCAAATGCAATCCTAAAATCGACTATTAGGAATTCTTATTCTTCATGTTATTTGGCTATCTTTTCTACTCCCTTTCTTCTCTTCTGTACCCCATTTCTTTCAGGAGAAAATAAACACACATCTCTACTTTCTTTGACAGAGTAAGATGGCTTTTGTCAAACATTGATTTTTCTGTTTTACATTATGGCCAACATTTGCATAATCTGAGGCGACAATAAACCAGCAAACTCTATTGGTATATACAAAACATCATATTTGCATTGTTTTTTCCCCCTCCTTATATATGATTAGCCTTCCTTTATGGGGGATAAAACATGTTTTAACTCACAATCCATTTAATCTCCTTCCTCAAATATTCCCCAGGTACAAGAAAACCCTGTGTAGAACACTCTAGTGAGAGCAGCAGCAGGGAACTTAATGGACAAGACCGTGGTCTCTCCTTTGCCCTGGAGAGCAGGAAGAAAGGCATCTAGACCCAGTGAGTGTGGTGGCTCATCCCTTGGTGGCTCAAACAGGGTGTGAGTAGAAGACGAATGGGTGGACCTCTTACTTACGACCACTTCTTTTTCAGTATTCAAGGGAACGAAGGACGGGGGCAATATTCTATTTGAAGAACAGGGACAAAATTCTATATTGGGGTGCTAGAATTGGTAGAGGTACAAGTTTTGCACTTTCTTTGAGAAATGATTTCTCCTGGCTGGCAACAGTCTGGTGTTTAGAAAGTGATTTTTTTCTAACAGTTGCAGTGTAGAATGAAAATGGCACTGAAATGACAAAAGGTAAATTATACTAATAATTGAGGCATGAAAGAGGTAAAATTATTTCTATCTGATGGTAATCACTTGTTTCACTTCAAAGAAATAAGAAAGCAGTAAAATAAATTTTAATTTCCAATTTAAATGTAGTGTCACAAAAGTCTGATATGAATAAATACTTTTTCCATTCTTATTTAGGAACATTGAAGGAAACAGTCAACCTTCCTTGTATACTATTATGTCTTCATGGGACACAGAATATTAAAAAGAACTAGGGGGACCAGCAGTTAGCATAATGGCTATGTCACTGAACTCCCATGTAGCCGACCATAGTTCGAGCCCTAGACCTGGTACCTTAAACTCACGCCAGGCGCGTGTGCATGCATGCCCAAGATCCTAAGAGGAGAAGGGATTGTGGCATGACCATCCCCACTGGGGGGTGATTTCTTACTTTCTGTCTCTCTGTCTCTCTCTGTCTTTCTGGCAAGTGCACGCGCCCTATAGCAAAAACCTCTCTAAAAAAGAACTAGGAACCAGCAGATGGCATAGTAGTTACATCACTATACTCCCACGTCATTGACCATGGTTCAAGTCCCAGACCTGGAGCCTTTAAAACTCATGCCAGACACTTATGCATGCATGCCCAAAATCATGAGAGGAAATTGGAAGAGAAGGGATTACAACGTGGCCATCTTCCCTGGGATGGATGATTTTTCACTTTCTGTTCTTTGTCTCTCCAGCAAGCACACGCACCCTACAGCAAAAACCTGTCAAAAGAAAAAAAGTGTTAAAAAGAACCAGGGGTTTAGATATCCGAAGACCTCATACATAAACCCAAATGTATAAACTAGAATGGGCATGTGAGAATGACAGATGATTTTTCAGCCCTCTCCACCATCTGTGTAGATGGATAGTGTTAATTAGGCAGCACTGCTAACTTCTCAACAACTCCCCAAGGCTCTCTTTTGTGTTACCTTTGCCACCTCTCAGATTCAGTGTTGCTGCTAGCTGAAGAGCCACAGCTCATTTAGTATGGATTTGTCACCCTCATTTTACTGGCAGTGGAGACTCCGGATAGAAAGGTTATTACATTTAGTGATAATGATTGTTGAGAACTGGAGTTTGAATTTTATGTGTACTTTGTAGGTCTCAGCTTTAGGTGAAATACCTCTTAGCCCATGCTGCTAGATGGCACTGGTATCAGTAAGAAACCCCCAGTTAGAAAGAACAAACAAACACCCGCTGCTCTATGTCCTAGGATTGGTTCAAATGGTTTGGGAATGAGTAGGGTTTTCTTTTGAATCAAGATAATTATTTATTTAGATTCTGAATTTCTCTTCCAATAGCTAATGGGCACATTAGAAAAATGAGTAACATTTGTTACAGGGAAACTTCCTCATAGGTAAAGTGTGGGCTAGTGTTGAGAGCCAACGTTTAGCTAAACACAAGAGACTTTCTTGTGAAGATCAGAGGTGTCTGTCCACCTAACAGTGACTAATATTGTATCTGATAAATCAGGGTCATCTCTTCAAAACTTGGTTGAAGCTTCTTGGTTGGAAAATAGTAAGAATACTAAACACAGGAAAAATGAGTACCTGCCTTGTGCCAGGTAATGTGCTAAGTTATTTACATACGTGATCTTATTTGATCTTCAAGACATCCTATAGGGTAATTAAGGCACAAGGTTGCCACGTAGCCTTTTTTAGAAGGAACTGACCATGCCACATGTTGTCCTTTTTATATCAATAAAAATCAACAGATAAAAATGAGGCATTGACTTTGTACCAGACATTGAATTAGATGCAATGTTCTTGTTGATGCCTGTCTCCAAATCCCCTACCACTGGAACTAATAATCTTCATAATTTTTAGCTCTACTTCAGATTTATCCTGAAATAGGGAGAAACTAAGAGTTTGTTTTTTGTTTTTCTCAACTCAGCCCCTCACTTTCTGTATGTGTTTACCTGTCCTACCCTCGTTTCCAAGTGCTGAGCTTCCTTCCCAGGAGTTCCTCATTTTCTATGTGATTTGCCAAATACTGCGGTGTCTAACTAGTATGAGCCTCACACCTTGTGTGGATGATCCAACCTGTGGGCATCCTAATGAGAGGACTTCATGTGCCTCTCCCCTTTCCTCTTGCACCAAACTTGCCTATTCTGAACTTGTACTGTATAATAAAAACTTCCCTATTGGCACACAGTCTCTTACAAGCAGTGAATGATACCTGGACTCCCTAATTTAGTTGTTCAGAGTCTAAATTATAAGTCTCCTAATCCCTTGCTATTTGGCTCTGCATTTATAATTTTAAGAAATATAGACTAAACAGTATAATTAGTCCTTAAGTTAGATTATAAATGGGTTTTGGTAGGCTTCATTTCTTTAGTTATTTTTTGCCACTTTTTGATAAAAGTTGAATGGAACATTGACTCTAAGCTATGTATTTTTGTGTAATTAGGATTAAAATCCCTTGGCTTTGATCATGATTATTTTACAGTACTCTTCCTTAATATGAGGTAAAATGAGTGCTATGTATTCTTAATTAGGGCTTTGGGAAAATTCTGTATAAAACCTAGGAATTATTTTAATCCCATATGCTTTTTAATTATTTTTTTAAACTCATACTGTTGCTTTTGTGTTATTTTCCTGTTGCTTTGAGGTTTTTTTTTTTTTTTTTTGGAAAAACAGAAATCACTTATGTAAAAGAATACCTGTTTGGTGGAGCGTTTGTTTGAAGGATCCAATGACCACTTTTGGGTGCCACTTATTGTTTATATTTTTGTGATACAGAAATGAACTGTGTGTTTACTAGAGATGCTGGTGGTAGAGCAACTGTCTGAGGATACCAGATTATCTTACATCTGAAGAGAGCTAAACAATTATGAGAAAATTTTACGTGACATGTAAGTACACTCTAGGCTCTGAAAAAGCCAGTATTACGTTAGGTAAAAGAGTAAAATGAGGACAGATAACCGTGTTCTACATTCTGACCTTTGACCCACTAGCATGAAACTAAAGCCAGCCCTGACCTGTTACTTGAATGCGTTGCAAGTTATATGCAAATAACCTGTCAATGAGCATGAGACAGTAGGACAGGGGTTTGTATGTTGCTTGAATGTTGCACAAGGATGACGAAGCATACATGCTAAGCCCCAAGGACTCCTTCAGTCCCTCAGGCACCAGGAGTTAGGTCAGTGAAACAACTGTGCTGAACAACTGTTGTGTAGACAGTGTCCTTTCTAAACTGCCTGCCTTGTCTTGTCCTCTTTCGAAACAAGTCATATGGTCAAATCCTGATGTCAATAAGGAGAGAAAAAGATATACTCCATTCATAGGCAGGAAATGAAAGTCACAAGTAATCTTTTCCAAGGAGAATAGTTAATTCTTGAGAGCTAATTTTTTTTTTTTTTTTTTTTTGGTTGGGGGGTTTTTTTTTTTTTTTTTTTTTTATAGGGCGCGTGTGCTCACCAGAAAGACAGAGAAAGACAGACACAGAAAGTGAGAAATCACCCCCAGGAGGGATGGCCACAGTGCAATCCCTTCTCCTCCAGTTTCCTCTTGGGATCTTGGGCACACACGCACACGCGCCTGGTGTGATTTTAAGCCACTGGGTCTGGGACTCAAACCATGGTTGACTACATGGCAGTTCAGTGACATAGCCATTATGCTAACTGCTGGTCCCATGAGAGCTTATTTTTCATGATTAGGTATTTCATAGACTTTAGTTAGACAATAAAGATAAATAACCCAAGTGAAATCTGAGGAAAGTGTTTTATAGACATTCTCCAAAGGAGATATAAAAATGGCCAATAGGCACATGAAACAATATTTGATATCATTAGCCATTAGGGAAATGCATATCAAAATCACAAAACACCCCTTCAAACCCACTAGGGTGTCTATGATTAAAAAAAAAAGTGGTGAGGGGGATTTAAAAAAAATTAGAACTCTTGTCTATTACTGGTGAGACGGTGAAATGGTACAGTCACTTTGGGAAATAAGAGTTTATCAAAAAGTTAAGCAAAGAATTACCTTAATACCTGGCAATTTTACTCCTAAATGAATACTTAAGAGAAATAAAACCCATTTCCACACAAAAACTTGCATATGAATATTGTAGAAGAATTATTTATCATAATTCAAACTGGAAACAACCCAAATGTCTATCAACAAATGGATAATATATTTAATATTCATATAATAAAATATTTTTAGCAAGAAAATGAATAAAATACATGGATGAACCTTGAAAATACTATGCAAAGTGAGGAATCAAGTCACAAAATACCACATATTTTATAATTTAATTTATATTCAATGACCAGAAAAGGCAAATCTATAGAGATTCATGCTTGTGTAGGGCTGTAGAGAGTTGGAGAATAGGTAGTAATTCTTATTGAGTATGGGACTTTTTTTGGAGCTGATGAAAATATTCTAAAATTAGATAATGTTAATGGTTGCACAATTCTGAATATATTAAAATCAGTGGCTCATGTAATTTAAAAAGATAAATTTAATAATACATGAATTATGCCTCAATAAAGCAATTATAAAAATCAATTGATTAAAAATATAAAAGTTTTTTTCTGGAATGTCGATTCTGAATCTCAAAACTATCTGCCTATTTTTATGCCAATACCACACTTATACAATTATCATGATGTTATAGTTAGTTTTATATTAAGTTTGGAAACATTGTAGTCTTCCAACTTTGTTCTCCTTTTTCAGAATTGTTTTCAATATTTCATTTCATTTGTATTTCCAAACAACTTTGAGGATCAAATCGTCAATTTCCACACACAAAACTGTTAACAGTTTTGATTGTTATCATCCCCAGAGGAGATGGCCACAGCACAATCCCTTCTTCTTCATTCTCCTCTTGGGATCTTGGGCACGTATGCACACGCACCTGGTGTGAGGTTAAGCCACTGAGTACGGGACTTGAATTGTGATTGACTACATAGGAGTCCAACACTGTAACCATTATGCCATTTTTTTGTCCCAGTATTTTATTGTTTTTGATGGTACTATGAAAAATATTTCTTATTTCCACTTTTAGAGTGTTTGTTGATAGCATAAAAGAATAAAATAAACTTTTACTTATTCATTCTGTATCTTGTAGTTTTTCTCATTTTTATTAGTGCTAGTAGATTTTGTGTATGTGTGTATACTTTTTTCTACACACAAGATCATGCTATTTATGAATAAGTCAGTTTTATACATTTTATCTAATCTGATTACCTTTAGTTTATTATTATTGTATTATTATTATGTAGTTTTAGAACCTCTCTTGAAAAACTGTAGAAGGATCAAGATTAGACATATTATGGCAGCTGGTGGTGTGATGGTTAAGGCAGTTGGATCCATATGGTTGACCTCTTGGTTCGAGGCTAAACCTGACTTCTTCAAAAACACTGTGGGCATGTGTGTGTGTGCCAAAAGTCTCAAAAGGAGGGGGAGATGAAGGAGAAAGGATTGCAGCCTGGCTATCTCCCAAGGGGGCTGCTTTCTTAATTTTCCCTTTCTTTTGCTCTCTCTGGCAAGCCCACATATCCTCTGGTGAATGAAAAACAACAACAGCAGCAGCAACTAGATATATTTGCTTGCCCCTAGTTTTAAGACTAAAGCATTCAGTCTTTCATCGTCAATTGTAGGTAAAAATTTTTGCATGTTTTTATCAGATATGAAATTTTCCTTCTATATCCAATTTATTGAGAGCTTTTATTATTATTATTATAAATGGGTGCTTGATTGTTCAAATATTTTTTCTACACCTATTGTGATTGGGTGGATTTTGTATTTTATTTTATTAAGAGTACATTAAATTTGGATGTTAAAGCATTCTTGCACTACTGGGATAAGTCCTTCTTTGTTATGGTGTTCCTTTTAAAATACTACTGTATTTGTTTTGCCAGTATTAAGGAATTTTGATCCTTTTTTACAAGTTATATTAGTTGCTACCTTTATTTTTTTGTGATATCTTTGTCTGGTTTTGATTTCTAAGTACCTGGTACTGAGGTACCAATCAAGACTGATAAGTTTTTTCTCTTGTATTTTCTGAGAAAGAAATAGTATTATTTTTTTGTGTATTCACAGAATTTCCCAGGGGCACAGCCAAGCAGCAGTGCAGTGGCTAGTAAGGTGGCAGGCATTGTAATTACTACTACTAGGTTGACTTTCCACACATGTTTCCATAGATTAGTTGCGTAAGAAGACAGCGAGCTCACATGAAGACAATTTGTTAATTAAATAGACAATAAAAGCATGATGTCAACTTGACAAAGGCTTAGACCCACAGGATGTCAGTGAAGCAGAGTCCAGGTGACAGACAACACAGGCAGTGGTAGTGTTTACTTAGTTATGGAGATGCATCCTCTGAACTATAGCCGAGCGGTTTTACAGACATCCATAGAAGTCTTCAGCTGTGTCCTGAAAGAGTAGACAGTTGGAAAGTCCCACACTCAACTGAAACTAAGGAAATTTATAGGAAACTGTCTTGTGGCAGTCTCCTACAAGGTAGAACTGAGAAACTGCCTTGCATCAACCCCTCAGCAGGCTCATTTTTCTTTATTCAGGAGGAATACCAGGGCATTCTATCAAAACTGAGGTCAATCCTTGACTACATGTCCTATGAGAAGACGTGCAAGGGAGCAGGGTGCCCTGGCAGAGCTAATCTCTTATGAAAACCATCTGAATTTGGGCTTTTCTTTCTGAACTGTTTAATAATAAATTTGATTACTTTCTTATATATCCAATATCCATCTAGATTTTCTATTTCTTCTATTAGAAAAAAATCTTCACTCCACTTTGGTAATGCATTTCTTTCTGGCAATTTGTTCTTTTCTTCTAAGTTGTCTACTTCATGAACATAGCATTAGTTTCTGTAAGGTTGGTAGTAATGCCCCTCTTTCTTTTCTGATACTGGTGATTTGTGTCTTCCCTTTCATCCAGCAGAGTTTACCATCAAGTTTGTCAATTTTGTTTATCTTAATAATGAATTGATTTTTTTTTTTTTTTTTTTTTTTGGTGGGGGAGAGGTTTTGGCTATAGGGCACATGTGCTCACCAGAGAGACAGAAAGTGAGAAATCACCCTCCAGGGGGAAGGGCCATGCCACCATTGCTTCTCCTCCATTCTCTCACAATCTTGGGTACGCACGCACACATGCCTGGTATGAGTTTAAGCCACTGTGTCTGAGACTCGAACCACTATCCACTACATGGGAGTTCAGCGACATAGCCATTACTCCAACTGCTGGTCCCTGTGAATTGATTTTTTTATTTAATTGATCTTTAAAAGTTTTTTTCTTCAGTGATTTTCCTCAATCATTATTTCCCTTACACTGATTTCTTTAGGCTCATTTTTGCTGTTTTTCTTTTTAAATTATTTAAAATCTTTTTATCTTTTTCACTATAAACGAAACACTTTAAACACTGCTATAGCTGCATTTCATAAATTTTGATATGATGTATTTTAAATTTTATTGAATTTCGATCCTTTTCTCCAATGAAGTGGATCTGATGCTGATATTTATTTCTAAAACCAGACTAAAGACATATGAAGATAAATTTTGTAGGATTTGTATTGATCAAATCAAACATTTGTGAATGGTAAGGTTTTTGATATTTTGTGTTTGATTTTTATCCTGTATCTTGTTTTTTAGTCAGAGCTAATGGAGTGGAATGTTTCTAACTAAGTGCCAAGACCAGAGGAGTACAAGGTTTCTGCAAGACTTTGGAAAGGATGAATAACTACTTGGTGAGGGATTTCTTTCACTCCAAACAATTGGGGTGGATTAACTGGCACTTTGGTGAAAGTGTCCTGAAAAGCCACTTTCTTTTCCCTTTCCTTTGTCTGCTCCAAAGCATAAAGAGCACAACATGTTCCTGAGGCTCCACACAGCCACATGAGGTGGTAGCAATACTGAGTTCTGAAGACCCTGCTGTAACTAGTGAAATATATCACATAAGGGGGCAATGCACAAACATTCAATGGAGTGTGTTTTCACTGCTTTGTCAATTTTATTTTTGTAAATTTTATCGATTCTTTGCATCAGCAAACCTAGGAACTAATGTTATATTACATTTTAAGAGAAATTTGAGCTTTGACTGTTTTGGTTCTGGCATCATAAACATATGTATGTGTTGAAGTTACCACTATTGTCCCATTGCAGAAAAGTCTAGATCAAAATACTGGTTATAACTCTCAGGTCCACTTTGCTGAGACTAAGCAGGGAAAGA
>NW_006209642.1:701481-718810 GCF_000334495.1 Tupaia belangeri chinensis
AATGTTTGAAAGTTTTAATTACACTATGAAAATAAGACGGTATAGAGCCAGAACGGTAGTGTAGTGATTAAATGCTATGTAGTGGGAGCTGGATCCTACAAGACCAATCTTGGTTTAAATCCTGGCCCTGGTGGCTTCTGAAACACAGCAGGGGAGTGTGTGTGTATGTGTGTGTGTGTGTGTGTGTGTGTGTGTGTGTCTGTGTGTGCATGTGTCCCAAATCCTAATGGAATGGAGGGAAAAAGAATTGTGACATAACCATGCTCCACTGGGGGAGTGCTTTCTCTGTCTCTATTTCTGTCTCTCTGGCAATAAAAACATAATAAAATAAATTTTAAAAAATTAAATAAGAGAATAAATTTAATTTACTGAAGATTAAGTTTCTTTCGTTAATGTAGGAGTTTCATGGCAGCGATGGCAGCTAACCATAGGTGTTATATTGCTGATGTTTTCTGGAATGTGAATTGATGAGACAGGGCATGGTGTGGTCCTACCATAAGACTAAAAACAAACAAAGAAATTACTACCATCTACTGAGTCCTCAGTATGGGTCAGGACTATCGCAAGTGGTTCTTTCACCTCTTCTTGCTAACCTTCTCCAATGTAGTTGTTTATACTTGTGCATAAATACTTTTCATATTGAAAGTAATATTTTAGTTATTTTTAGGTATAGTGCTTCCCATTTCATGTTTTGTTTTTGTTTTTGTTTTTGTTTGTTTGTTTGTTTGTTTTGGGTAGGTTTTTGCCATAGAGTACATGTGCTCACTGGACCCAGATATAGAGAAGGAAAGTGAGGATGGACACATTGCAATCCTTCTCCATTCCCCTATTGGGATTTTGAGCATGTACATACATGTTCCTGGTGCGATTTTTAAGCCACTGGGTCTGGGACTCGAACCATGATTGATCATATGGGAATCCAGCTGCAGTCCCCTCCTTATTATTTTGAGCCTTTAAAGGTAAGAATTTGATGTATTTGTATTTGATCTCTTGTTGCACTTAGGGAATGCTTTGTGAATAACAAGTACTTAGCACATATCTATTAAATTGAATTCAAATGAACAAAAGATGATAAGATATACATTTTGAATCAATATAAACAGCAAAGCAAAAGAAACAACATGAGAGAATTGACAAGCAGTGTTAAAAAGCTTAAATTATGGTACATTGAAACAAATGAACAAAAGATCAGTGCTTTAAAATATATTCAGAGAGCAAACAGGTGGTGGGGTGGTTAAGCTGCTGGACCCCCACATGACTATGTTTCGAGTCCCAGACCTGGCAGCTTGCTTTCTCACTTTTCCTCTCTCTGTCTATCTCTGATAAGTGCACGTGTACTATAGCAAATTAAGATAGAATAATGATTAAAAAATTAAATAATTATATATATGTGTGCGTGTGTCTGTGTGTTCAGGAAATGACGGTAGTTTTAAAAGGGTGCAATTCTACTAGGTGTATTTCAGTTATAGTTATTTAGGCTATCCCTCTAGGGTACGATGTACATTGAACTTGTGAACAAAATGCCTTACTTTTCAAAAGATGAGTCATGTTGTTCTAGGAAATGGAGCTGCTTAGAGTATAGGTTGAACTAGTATTTTTGATATGCAATTTTTACCTCCTGATTTAAGAACATAATAACTTTACCACATGGACTTTATTATGTGGCTTAATATTCACTACACTGAGTCAGGATATCTTATAAATAACAGTAGAATTAATTATTTAGTTTTTTTTCATGCATAGTAGTTCAGATTTTTATATGCTATGCCATATATACAGAAGTTGAATTTATGAGAATTTAAGAAAAAATGTTGTTTGAGTAGTTATTTATGTGACAAAAAGATTACCTGGCTCAGCATTCTCTATTTCTTGAAGAAATAGTACTCAAAAGTATTGCTTTGTGAAAGAGCAAAGTTTGAGAGAATCCGCATGTTTGAACTCCAACTTTGCTAATAGTTACATAGATGTTTACATATCATATAGCCCTATACCTCCAGGATTTTTGTTTTCTCATTTGTAAAATAAAACGAAATCCATTAGACGCTCTTATTTTTGGATTTCCAAGTAGATATTTAAAATTTTAATGCATTTCTATAAATAATGATGATTAACCCCAAGGGAATTATATCCATTTAGGTTAAAATATAAATGTGAAAATAAATTGGTCTAGTAGCATTGATGTAAAAATAAGGTATTCTTTAGATATTAGACTGTGATTTTTAAAAAAACTGCTTACTAATTTGCATGATCCACACTCAAAGATGTCCTTCACATTAAAACACAATAAATGGCAATTATTCATAAAGTTAGAGGGAATCAGATAAGAATTTTGTAAGTGTTTCTCTTTTTCATAATAAGACCCAGGATTGCTTCTAGTATTTTGAGGATAATCTATGAGGAATAATTAAATATTCTGGTAAAGAGAACTTTGAAGATGAAAAAACAAAATGCAAAATTTTATTATTAGTTAATAGTTCTTTTAGTTAATAGTTCTTTTCCCAAGTGCTATTCTGGACTCAAAACATATTTACTGCACTTACGTTGTTCAGTTTTCTCCTTGTAAAGCCATTATTTTTAGCTGGCTAACAGCTTTTAATTCTTTAGGATAAACTTGTTTGGCTGGACAAAAGCTCAGCCAAGGGACTGTAAAATAGCCAAATAGTTCCAAGCATGTGGCTTGTTACCATCTTGACTCTTAATTCTTCCTGGTTTTAGAAAAATCATTTCCCTGTTGATGTAATAATGGTACATAAATGTTCAAGCAAAATAGAGCATGACAAAGAAGAAAGCAAAATATTATCCCAAATTTTATCATCTCAAAATTATCATCAGCTTTAGGCAAATATTATTCCAGACATTAGTGTATACCTCTATGCCAATAGCAAGATGGACACCCAACAACACACATACAATAGTAATAATTTCACAAGATAGGATTATGGAAATGCTGACTTAGTAGTATTAAATGAAATAAACAGGAAGTCATAAGTGTAAGACTGCAGTTTGAGTTTCTACGTAAAAAATTGCACCTAAGTTAGTATGTAAGGAAACCAAATTATAACTTAGTGGTAGTATAGCTAAGAGCTGAGTGTCAGCCAATCATAACTAGCCAAGTTTCAGCCAATCACAGGCAGCCAGATCACCGCACTATGCCCAAATATGACAGACATGTTTTCACGATTTGCTACGTAAAGCAGATGTCTAGCTGTAGCCAACCAGGTGACTTTTCTGCCTTTTTACTTTGTCCAGTCTATAACAACTCCTTGCTTACACTGCTGAGTAGAACTCCCTAATCCCTGCTGAGACAAGGTGCTCCCTAGTTTATGAATCATTCTTTGTTTAGGTAAACTTGGTAAATTTAATTTCTCCAGTTTTTCTTTGAACAATTTGGCATCAGAAGGGGGAATCAAAGGAGACCCACAGCAAACCCTAGGAGTACAAAGTGACCAAGCGACTTACCTGTTAGGACCCATGTGTCATTTTCTTTTCCACAACAACTGGAGATCATGGATGAGTTGCCTGTCAGTTTTAACTCTGCAGATTTGCATTTTGAGTTTTGATACTTCATTTGAACAACTCTTTTACTGACTAAGCTTTAGAATTGAATTGGATTTGATAAATAATTGAACCAGGTCCCATTTGAGGCCTCAGGGAGGTATCTTTTGAAAATGAGTTACTCTGAATCTAAGGAGTCTGGAACCCAATTTCTGGGCACTGACTAATTATATGTTAAATAATTATAGGATCAGACTTGTGTATTTTTGGAAAAATGGGTTACCCTTACTGAGCACAGCTTATAATTACAGTGGCTGCAGTGGTGAAGCTTTAACTTAGATAAAAGCATTCACTTGCCAAGCATATTAGCAGAGACAGAATCCATAATGCAATGGGATACAATCTTTAATTCATATTCAGAGATATCCAAAAAAATTAAATGAATCAAAGATTGATTCTCAAAAAAGAATTCTTACATAATGCAAATATTAATAAAAGCTTTGACCATCTAGACTGGTAATCTTGTTCTTTTGACCAAAGAAATTGACTTAGCTCTAGATATTCTTTAATAACTAGTGATCTTTGTATTATTGTACCTAGCATGTGGCTAAATTTTTTTTGAGAGATTTTTGCTATAGGGCATGTGTGCTCACCAGAGAGACAGAGAGATACAGAGAGACAGAGCAATCACCAGCACCCGCTAGGTGTTGGCCACACCACAATCCCTTCTCTTCCATTGTCTTCTTGGGATTTTGAGCAGACACACACATCTACCTGATATGAATTCTAAGCTGCTGGGTCTCGGACTTGAACTGCAGTCGACAATGTAGGAATCCAACAATGTAGCTGTTATACCATCTGCTGGTCCTTGGCTAAAATTTTTAAGTGAAAGTTATAAAATGTTCCTATTTATATGTTTGTATGTATGAGGGTACTCTAAAAAGTTTGTGTAAAAATGGAATTAAAAGTTGAGTTTATTGTGGAGAAAAGTTTTTGAAATCCATTTAGTTATTCATAATATTCATTTTTTTCCTGAATTTGTCAAAGGCTCCTTGTATGTTATATATATTTAATATTTTTCTGCCTACTTAATGTGTTGCCAAAATTAAATTATTTTATTTTTACTTTTTTAGTGTTTTTTACCTTAAGGCATGTGCACTCACCAGACAGAGAGATAGAAACAGAGACAGTGAGAGGGAAAATGAAAAATCGCCCCCCAGGGAGATGGACACACTACTCTCCTTTATCCTCCATTTTCTACTCAGGGCCTTGGGCACACACATGCCCAGCATGAGTTTCAAGCCACTGGGTCCGGGACTCGAAATGTGGTTGACCATGTGGGAGTCCAGTGATCTAACTCTATGCCAATTGATGGCCCCAATATTAAATTATAATAGAGCTCTATTTAACTGACTTAAAGGCAATTAGTGCTCATGTAAATTAAGTATTTCTAAAAATCTAAGAATAATGAAAGTAAAAATATTTATAAGTTCCTGTGATCTAGGGTAAAATACAGTGGGAAAAAAAAATTCACTTTGATTGAAACAGGCATGTCTTCTGAGTCAGCCATAAATAAGGAATAGGTGCACTATTATTTCTACCTAGGTTTATTACTAAAATAAGCTCATTTTACCTCTGTATTAGAATACTTTTCAGCAAGAAAAATGACATAAGATGTTGACTAGCTATTTAATGTTTCATCTTCATGAGCAATAAAAGCTAACTTGTTTTGTGTTTTATTTTTATTTATTTATTTTTTTTAAGAGAGAAATTTTTGCTATAGGGTGTGTGTGCTCACCAGAGAGACAGAGAGAGAAATAGAAAAGGAGAAATCGTCTCTCAGGGGGTTTGGACATGATGCAATCCTTCTCTATTTTCCTCCTGGGATAATGGGCACACATGCACATGCACCTGATGTGATTTTGAAGCCACCAGCTCTGGGACTTGAACTGTGGTTGGCTATGTGGGAGTCCAGTGGTGTAACCATTATGCCATCTGCTGGTTCTGAACATAATTGTTAAGAACAAGTGAGAGTTGCAGTGTGAAATAGGGCAGTAGAAGGGAAGAGTATAGAGAAGGATAGCAAGAGAACAAATAGAGAGGCATGGCATTAGTGGGATACAGAAATGGTTTATTACCTGCTGGTGATAACATGTATAGTATTCTCGACTGGTCTGAGAAGTATTTCATGTTGGGTAAATTCTTTATACAAGCCAATGATATATAGTGATTGAATGTTTAAAAATAATGAGAATAAATAATAATAATAATAATTGAAAAAAATGAAAAGCTATTTGATGATGATGATGTGGATAGTAACGTCTTTGTCTTGACTGACATGCATGGTAATTGTGCTGGAAAAAGAAATGTAATACACCATAAATATATGTGATTCCATGTAATATATAAAAGATTATGATAATAAATTAAATTAAATTTAAAAAAATGAACAAGTGAGAGTTGTAAGGAAGACAAAATTCCCATGTGGAAGATATCCTTCCATTCCAGGAGATTTTACCATTCTTATGAAAGAAAAAAAGTTGAGGCTGAGGAAAATCTATACAAACAACAATTTAATTCTCAGGCCTAGCTAAAACAGCAAAGAGGATGAATATAAATTTTGTCTCCTGTACATCTTCTTATCACAAAGAGAGTCAAAACATTTGGAACAAATCTTAGTAAACAAGTTTTGTACCATGTAGACTAACTGTACCATGAGAAAGCGTGTGCTTGAGAAATTGTGATTCATGGCTCGTCAATCTACAGATCGTTGGTTCTGACAGTTCACAATTGCTTGCTTCATAGGGTTCCCTAGAAATTAAGCCCACCAAGGATTAAAAACGGTAATTGATAAACGTACCTAAAATGACTAGGAACAACAGGAGTAACAACTCTATATACAAATATAAAAAGGAGGTAAGAAGTGCCTTTGGTAAAGAAAGTTATGAAGTATGAGGACTCATTGTTTTGTTATGGGAAAAAGAATAATTTTCATTGGAAAGAAGAATGACTGGTTGTTCCAAAATGAGAACGAGACATTGTTTTATTATGGGAAAAAGAATAATTTTCACTGGAAAGTAGAATGACTGGTTGTTCCAAAATGAGAACGAGGGAAAGTATAGGACAAAACTGAATGGACATAAGAAAGTTGTGGAAGGTTTGTAAAAAAAAATCTTGGAAAATTAATTTTATGTATAATCAAACTGGATACATTTATAAGAAAATTATTTATAAGATTTTTTTTTAAAAAAATTAGCAATAATACCTAAAGCACATCGATTTAAAACTAGGATTTGATCCTCTCTGTTAAAACAATGTTTTCTTTGAGTATTTGTCTACTTTTAATAGGAAATTGTAAAACGTTTTTCTTTACCTTTTAGGTAATTGGGATAGGAAACAAAGATTCTGTGCTTTATTGAGATAATTTCCTGTGCTTTGTAATGTCTTTATTACAACTTAGTTACTAAAGAAAACAGCCCTCTCTATGAAAAGATCTGAAGTTTTACAACTACTATGTTACTTTCTTGATTTGCCTTTGAAGTCTTTTAATTGTCACTCTGGTTAAATGAATAACTATTGTCTCACAGTGACCTATGATCCTATTTTAACAAAGCATTTTAAACCCTTTCACAGTTATGACAAGCTCCAAAAATTAAATTCTAAATGAAGACTTTTTGAAACTATTTTTTTTTTCCTAGTATTGATCTAGCAGTTTCCAGATTGGCTCCCAGAATATCTCAAAATAATTTGTTCTCTCTCCTTATAGAGAGAGTTGTTAGACTAATTAGGCTTATTTGACATGTTAAATTACATCGGAAATATTGTTAAATAAGTAATACTGAACCTTCTGTAAGTGATCTTGTATGGATAAGTTATTAATATGTGTTCCATAAATTATATGAAATTCCTAGAAATCAAATTATTTTAGTATAATGCAATCAGTCATAATTCTAGTCATTATTTTAAAATATTGTATGTTGCAGAAATAATGAAATTTCCTATTGATTATGTTATAATAAACTCTCATAGACCTTTAGCTATGATTTTTTTCTTTTCTCTTTTTGCTATAGGGCATGTGTGCTCACCAGAGATAGGCAGAGAAAGGTAAAGAAAATTGGGACTAGCAGTTAGCATAATGGCTAT
This sequence comes from Tupaia belangeri chinensis, assembly GCF_000334495.1. Classification (NCBI taxonomy): domain Eukaryota; kingdom Metazoa; phylum Chordata; class Mammalia; order Scandentia; family Tupaiidae; genus Tupaia; species Tupaia belangeri. The sequence continues at coordinate 709,120 of NW_006209642.1, forward strand.
GTTGCTGAACTCCCATGTAGCCCACCACAGTTCAAGTCTGGACCCGGTGGCTTAAACTCATGCGAGGCGCATGTGCGTGAGTGCCCAAGATCCTGAGAGGAGAATGGAGGAGAAGGGATTGTGGTGTGGGCCATCCCCTCTGGGGGGTGATTTCTCACTTTCTGTCTCTCTGTCTCTCTCTGTCTTACTGGTGAGCGCATGTGCTCTATAGCAAAAACCTCTTCATAAAAAAAGAAAAAGAAAATAAAAAAGCACTCCCCAGGGTGGATGGCCCATGTCACAATCCTTCTCTTCCATTTTCCTCTTGGGATTTTGGGCACACATGCCCAGGTGCACAGTGTTTTTCAAGCTACTGGATATAGGACTCAAACTACACAGTTGGCCATGTGGGATCCAGTTGCCTTAATGTCCGTGCCATCTGCTGGCCCCAACAATGGTGATTCTAAGTCATCAGAAAAGTTAATTGTTTTACTCTATCACTCTCATTAAAACTATTATAAGAAACTATAGACCTAAATTATTTGATCATTGAAGAGGCTCATGAAAGTGACTCTGACAAATACAGGTTTCTGAATACACCAAGATTATACCATTGGACTGAGAATTCCCAGAACTCTAATGAAGAAACTGATTGGCTCATAAAACTACTAACCCAAAATCAAGCAAAATCAGAATTAACTAAATACTAAGGAAATGAGTTAGTAGATTTTATGTAGGTCAGCTAGTATGAAAACTATTAAGATATATAAATTGATAAACTTCATAAGACTGGTCCAAGTCAAATTACCTATGATGACCTATGTTTTAAACAGTGGTATGAACCCAAATTACTGAAACAAAATAGATATTCAAAAGGGTATAGATTCAGTGTTAAGTATGGACTCCTGGAAGTCCCCACAGTTGCCTGGTTCTTTCTTTTTTTTTTTTTTTTGAGAGGTTTTTGCTATAGGGCACTTGCACTCGCCAGAGAGACAGAGAGAGACAGAGAGACAGAAACTGAGAAATCACCCCCAGGGGGGTTGGCCACGCTGTAATCCCTTCTCCTCCATTCTCCTCTCGGGATCTTGGGCATGGATGCACATGTGCCTGGCGTGAGTTTAAGCCACCGGATCCGGGACTTGAACTGCAGTTGACCATATGGGACTCCAGTGACATAGCCATTACACTAACTGCTGGTCCCTCTCTCTGAGTCCTTAAATATTTTAATATTTATTCATTTTAAAAGATAGTTTGCTACCATGTCACCATTCTCTTGTTTCAGCCTCCCAGCTTGTACTATAGGAATACACTAGTGCTATATGGCTCAGGCCAGCCCTGTGCCCATGGTACTCTTGCCTTGCTCTTCTTGAGTTGCCATTATTAAAGGCACATGCCATCACCCATAGTGTTAAAGTTGGACTGGCAATAGAACTTGGGCCTCCCTTGTGGTCCCAGCCTGTGGAGTGGAGCATCTTAGTAGCTCATGTCACTGTGGTTGGGCCAAAGAGCTTCCATTTTTAAAAGCTCCACACTCATCATGTCTCATCATGAAATAGATAAAATTATATAAACTATAAAAAAAAAATTGGTGAGGCGACTGTTCTAAAGTTGCTAAGACAATTTATAATCAATGTTTAGCTTGTCAAACCTATAATTCTAATAAGATAATACAAACATCAAGTAGCACATTTTCAACACCAGTTGGATCATTTGAACGTTTATAGATAGATTTCATTTGTCACTTTTAATGAATGTTTTCTGCTTGTATAGAAACTTTTATCTGAAAGAAAGGTGATGCTATAACCTTTTATTATTTAAAAACAAACAAAAAAAACTTTTAAGAGAGATTTTTGCTATAGAGCATGTGCACTCTCCAGAGACAGAGAAATATATATATAGAAAAGGCAACAAATCGCCCCTCAGGAGAGGTGGCCACACCACAATCTCTTAACCTCCGTTCTTTTTCGGTATTTTGGGCATGCACACATACATGTTTGGCTGGAGTTTTAAGCTGCCTGATCTGGGTCTCAAACCACAGTGGACCATGTGGGAATCCAGTAATGTAACCATTATGCCATCTGCAGGTCCAGTATAACCTTTTAAATAAAAGTTATCTAAAAATTTGTTTCCTTGGTCCAGCTAGTGATTTGATGGTTTAGGCAGCTGGATCCCACAAGACCAACTATGGAGTTTGAGTCCCAAACCCAGTAACTTGAAAAATAGTGGGCCTGTGTATGTATGTGCATAAAGTCCTGAAAGAAGGGACAGATAGAAGAGAAGAGATTGTTGTGTGATCACCTCCCATGGAGGATTTTCTCTCTCTGTGTTTCTGGTGAGCACGCATCCTCTGGGAAAATTAAATTTTTCCCCTATATTAAAGATTCTTGGATAAATCTCCAACACTAGAGGTAAACATTTTTTTTTTCACTAGAAAAATTGTGAAACTTAAAGTACTACAAACAGTGGAATTTGGGAAGCTAACTGAATTGACTGGATTGCCTTGGTCAAAGGTATTATCAGTTGATGGCATGAGATCCATCCACACTGGAAAACACAGATTTCCCTCTTAGGAAATAATTACCAGAAGGTCTATGCCCTAATTATAATACTTCGAGAATCCCCTAGTCTTATATAAATTCTGACATGACTCAATATTAAGCCAAATACTATTTCAATTAGGCAAAAGATGCCCTTCCTGACCCACCAACTTGTCACAACCAGATCTTTCATAATCTAGAAACCAAGATTGGCTCTTTTGGAGATGACATCAGAGAAAGATTTCCCTGTATCCCTATTGGAGCAGATAATAGCAGGTTCTTTTCACCACCAATATTGCAGTAAAACTTCAGGGCCTTGAATCTTAGATCCATATCTTTCAACTCAAGAGGACTCTTCCAGACCCTTAGCCATTGATGACCTCAAAGCAAAGTTGACGAGGGAAGATATTCAATAAAGCAGACAGTATTCTGGACATAAATAGCTTTTCTAAGATCACCAGTCAATTTCTCTCTTTTATTGTCATGAAACTTTTCCTTCCTATCTTGATTTCCCTATAATTTTCTTCTTGTTTATATGTACCAAGATAATGCAATCAATAAGATTTCATAATTAACAAGTTTTGTGGGGAATGTAACTGAATTTGGGCATGGCATGTTAAATCAAAATCTCTACCTAATTTTAGACATACTCTGATTCATCCTGTAAAAAATTTCACTGATAGTTCAAGTGTGGAATTTCTTCAAATTGCACGTCTGTTTCTGTTTATAAGGTCAGGGTTTGAGAGTCACATACTGAGATTCTCTGATTAAATCAAACTGTTGGTAAAACCTACAGTGAAGATATTGCAGCTAAATTATGCCAGAAGCTAAATAAAACAGACAAAAAAGATAATTTAAGAGTTTGTAGGTAGAATCACAACTCTAATTCCTTAGTAGTTAATAGCCTACAACCACACAATGGTTTAATAATGGAACCTTGGATAAATATTACTGATATTACCCTTCTGGTGACCATTAACATACAAGGCATCCCTAAGAGAACTGTCTGTTATGTTTCTCCAGGATGTATTTTTACCTGCAGAAGATTTAGCTATTAATTGTGTGTGTGGTCAACTCCAGAGCTGAATAAATGGAAAATAAGAGGACAATGTGGATTAGCAATTACAACAATACCACTGTCACTCTGTAACCAATTGGAATCTGAAAATTGGTTTACTTTTCTTAATTAGCACTATGGAATAGAGAGGAGTTTTAAAGATGCCTATAAATGAGTATCTTTTGATAGAACATACCCTCCTCTGCTTGGCATAAGTGTAAATGAGTTTATGATTAGAAATGTGCTTCAAACATTAGCTACTATATCTCACTGTAGTCCAAAGAGTACAGAAGCCCAGCATAGTTTGAAAAATTCTTTAGCTAAAATTGTTTTTGACAACAGGATTGCTTTGGACTACCTGTTGACTGAACAGAGGGGAGTATGTGCGATAGCTAACATACTGTGCTTAGATAAATATGTCTAATATGATAGAAATTCAGTCATAAGAAATCAACACAGTAGCTACTTGGTTAAAACAAATAGATTTTTCTGGTTCATATTTTAATTGGTTTGGTTCATGGGGACTCCTGTAAGGATTACTCTTGTTTCTTGGTATTACACTCCTGGTAGCCATTATGGTATTCTCCCTGGTACACTGTATCCCCTCAAGAGTCTTAAATCCTTGCTTACAGCCATACCCTGTGCAACACAGTCTCACTCTGATTAAAACATAAAGAGAACAGAAAGAGAATTATTCAACTGACATCATGGCATGTGAATTCTACACTGAGGCCAAAGAAGTTCATTATGATGTTGATACAGAGTGGCATCAATCTCTCAAGATTAAGAGGATGGTCCAAAGAGAGGAATTGTTAAATTAAATAAGCAAGAGGAAAAACGCCTGGGGCTGTCTTCATAGTTGAGTTCTACACGGAGAACCACAATCTAACTTATGTAGACAAACTGAAACATAACTTAGAAGTCTATCAAAGAGCCAAGCTTCAGTCAATCATAAACAGCCAAGTTTCCACTGATCACAGGCAACCAACTGATCACACCATTGCCCATGTAACAACGATGCCTAGATGTAACCAATGAAGAGATTTTCCTACTTGGCTTCTGTGTCTGGCCTGTAACAGCGCACAGCTCTGCTGAGCAGAGCTCTCTAATCCTGCACTGATTCAGGATGATCCTCAATTTATGAATTGCTCTTTGCTCAGATAAATTCTTTCTTTTCTTCTTTTTTTTTGCTCATTGAGATCATTCACTCACCATTGAGGGAAAGAGGAAAAGAGGAAGTGCCTCCCAATGAGTCATGTGCAAGCCTGTTTCCTCCAGTTCTCTATCCCAGCAGAATTTGGGTCACACATGCACATGTATCAAATGAGTTTTTCAAACTATCAGATCTAGAATTTGAACTACGGTTGGCCACGTGGGATCCAGTACCTTGTCTGTGCACAGGGCTTACCTACTGCCCTATGGGGATGGCCCAACTCTTAAATTTAATTTGTCTAAAGTTTTCTTTGAACAGTAGGATTAAAATTAAGATCTCAACATAGAGGACAAATAAAATGAGTTATTGTAGTTTGGACATATATATATATATATATATAAGAGACAGAGAGACAGAAAGTGAGAAATCACCTCCCAGGGGGAATGGCCACGCTGCAATCCCTTCTCCTCCATTCTCCTCTTGGGATCTTGGGCACGCACGCACACAAGCCCTTCATGAGTTTAAGCCACTGGGTCTGGGACTCGAACCACGGTCGGCTATATGGGAGTCCAGTGACATAGCCATTACACCAACTGTTGGTCCCCGGAAAAATATTTTTTAACACCAGAGTTCATAAAGATGCCTCTTGTGTAAATTAAAAAGTCTAAGAGCATCAAGGTGATGTCAGAAACTAAATTTATTTTTTTAAATATGGTATTATGTGACTTCCTGCTTATGTGAAAATAAAAAGTTGAGGACGGGGCCAGCTGGTGGTGTGATGTTATGCAGCTGTATCCCACATGACTAAATGACCAGGTGGAGTTCCGGACTGAGTGATTTGGTAAACACGCCATGGATGTGTGTTTATGTGCCTAAAATCTCAAAAGGGAGGAGAAATAGAGACAGGACTGTGGCATGACCACCCCCCGCCCCATGGGGGATGCTCTCTCTCTCTTTGATGAGCACATAAACTCTCTGACAAAATTTTAAAAACTAAATTAAAAAGGATCATATTGCCTCCTCTTCCCTTTATATGACCTTTGTTTTTTCTTATTTATATCATTTGCTTTATTTTGTTAAATATTCCAAAACATTCTTTTTCTATAACATAAATCTCACTGATGTTAAGTTTTATTTTTCTTGCCTTCAGGTGGAATCAGTACCATCCATCACCATAATTCTCATTACCATTGTATTTACTGTGATTTTTCTTTGGGTTAGTCAGACTTTCTACTTTTCTGAAAGGCTTATAGGTATTATATTTGGCAACTTTCTACATTTTCAATCTGCTCTCTTTTTTGGGTGGGGGAGAGGTTTTTGCTATAGGGCGAGGGCTCTCTCCAGAGAGACAGAGAGAGAGAGACAGAGAAAGACAGAGAGACAGAAAGTGAGAAATCACCCCCCAGGGGGAATGGCCACACCGCAATCCCTTCTCCTCCATTCTCCTCTTGGGATCTTGGGCACACACACATATGCACGCCCGGCATGAGTTTAAGCCACCGGATATGGGACTCCAACCACGGTCGGCTACATGGGAGTTCAGCAACATAGCCATTACACCAACTGCTGGTCCTGATCTGCTCTTTTTTTTTTTTTTTTTTAAGGAAATGTTTATATTGCTTTTGAGCATATTTGTCAAATGTACCACACTACGGATACTGATTTCCCTGGCCTAGATTATCTTTTTGTTTTGTTTTATTTCATTTGTTTTTGCCATAGGGCTTATGTACTCACTGGAGAGAGACTGAGAAAGGGGAAATGAGAAATCACCTCCTTACCCTCTAGGGGGATGCTCACAACACAATCCCTTCTCTAGTCTCCTCTCAGGATTTTGGGCACACCTGCACATGTGCCTGGCATGATTCTCAAACAGCCATTTTGGGACTCCAACTCTGGTCGGCCTTGTGAGAGTCCTGCACCCTAACCACTAAGGTACCTATTGGCCTCTGGCCCAGATTATCTTTAACTTCTACTTACATCACTTTCTCTCTACACAATTGAACTTTAATCCATTTCCTTTATATGTATGACATAATCTCATGCCCTTTTGGATGTCTATGGCTTCATGTTTTTAATGTATTAGTTTGCAAATGGTGTTTGGACTCTGTTTTTCTGGCCTTGGCATTTCTCTTTTTATTTAATTTGGTTGTTTACCTTAGTTTTGCGTTCTTACATTATTGAATTTATGTTCTCTTGATAAGTTCTTTTACAGCGTGATGTATTCCTGGAGAATAACCTTTTTTTTACTATGCTTATTTATTTATTTTTCCGAAATAAATTCTCCATCAGACTTTTGCATGCCATTATCTTCTTTGACATTACACCCGCCCCCTTTTTTTTTCTTTTGGTGTAGTGTGTGTGTGGAGTTACTTCATTTAGCATAGGTTAAATAGGAGCTGCTCAGAGCAGTCCTTCTATTGGACTTAATTCAGGTAGTCGTGACTGCAGTTTGCCTTTAACTACCGTATCTGAGCATTATTATCCCTAATGAACTGAGTTTCACTTTCATGATGTGGAAGTTCTAGTCACTTTTTTAGAATCTACTGATGTGGAGGAACCAGGAAAAAAGTGATCTCGTTAAGATCTCAATGCAGCCTTTATTAGATAACCCAGTCTCTGTTTTCTGATCAGAGGTTTGTATCCTCTATCTAGCTGAAGTTGTACCCTTAGTTCTGTGGCAGCATACTTGGGGGTTTCAGATCATTTTCTCGTATCAACTTAAGCCTTGTAAATGATGAGCCCAGAAATTTCTGCTGCATTTACCGAGAGCCCAAGACTCAAGCTCCACTAATTTGTACATCTACACTTGAAGATTTCATCATGACTCTTTCCAAGTTGTTTACTTCTCTGTAAATCATGTAGTATTGGGGAGATTCAACAGAATTTGACTCTCGCTACCCCTCCAACTCAGCTTCTGAGGCCCTCGCTAGGAGTCCTGCTCTGCTAGCTGGAATCCGGTTTCTTTCCTTGTCTATAAGTTGAATTTCTTTTTCTTTCTCTTCTTTCTTCCTTTCTTTTTCTTTTTCTCTTTCTTTCTCTTTATCTTTCTTCCTCTTTCTCTTTTTTTAGAATTATTTTATTTAACTTCCTTCCTTCCTTCTTTTCTTCTTTCTTTCTCTTTCTTTTTTAAAATTTGACCAGAGAGGGACAGAGTGAAAGAGAGAGAGAGAGGGAACGTAAGAAAGCAAGTCACCAGGTCTGGGACTCAAAGCACTGTTGGCTATATGGGAGTCCAGTCCCCTTAATCACCATGCTACCTGCCAGCCCCTAAGTTGGATTTTTTTCTTTGTCTAGCTGTATTTCAAGTTTTTGTTTATCTTGTACATTTCGTCAACTTTGGGTAGACAGTCTATAAACCCACCTCATCCGTCTCTATGTTTTCACATTTCAATCATTATTTAGGCGTCTATATATGCTGTTTAAAAGGAAATTATACTTTTTCTGATGTCTAGAGATAAAACTTGGGTACTGACCTTTATGCAGATCTCCAGGAAATCAGTTATTTTCTCCTTGCTTGCCCTGGTAGAGCCATGCTTTCTAGGGTTTGCTGCTTCTTTATTTTGGGATTATAAAGTCTAGCTTTCCGATTTGGAGAAAAGGTCATCAAATACCAGATTAGTGTGTACTTAACATTTAATAACACCTATCTAATTAACTTGGCTTATATTTTCAGTAATTTCGATTATCTAGCACTTTATTGGGCCATGCCTTTAAATATTTATATATGTTATTCAAGAAAGTATTTTCAGAACTTGGTATAAATGCCACTTTATTGAATTCAGAATTAGAATTGAGATTTGATTTGCTATTTTAAATTGTCCTCATGTATAATGTTATTACCTATTTTAATATTTCAGAATGGGGATATTGGTTTTATTTTTGACTTACTAAGTATCAGTTTCAGACAATGACGTTTTTTTTCTAGATAACATTTAGTTTCTGTGGTCTAGCAAGTTTGGAAGAGAGGGACTGTTAGATTTAAAATTCAGTTTGCATCATGATGCTCTGTTAGAGTGGGGATGTTTGGGAGCCATGCAATAAAATGCAGTGGGCTCAGGCTTAGCTGCACAGCCCTATGGAGCAGTCACTGTGCAGTCTCTAATGGGAAATGACATGCCTGATTATTTGGGACATTACCCACATTGACTCCTTGCCCTTTGCAAAAAAAAAATTACTGTACAAAGAAGTTAAATGAAAGCTTCTAGCCCCGTCCACCCCCACACCATTTTGACCATATAAAAAATCAATCATCATATTTAATCTAGGGAGGAATGGCAGTACTCAATACAACCCTTAAAGACATATAATGCGAGATAGTAGTTTTCATTATTATCTCTATTTACTTTACCAGTCTGGTCAGTGCAATAACCTGATGAATCCTGGAGGGTGATAGCAGGCTACCGCAAATTCAACCAAGTAGAAACTGCAATTTGCTAGAGTAAATGAATACAACCTCAAATGCATTACTTGTGGATACTGATCTGGGAAATGTGCTCTTTTCAATCTGATAAAAAACAAAAACAAAAACAAAAACAAAAAAACAACCAGAAATAGTTTGTGCTCTTGTGGAACAGATTATAGAATACTTTTACACTTCTGCTCAAAAACGTATAAACCCTCCTGCCCTCTGCTAACCACACTCAGCCTACACACTCTTCCACCTGCCTGTTATTAGCCACTTCAGTCTGTTCTCAACCTCTTGGTACCTGATACCCTGTTACTTCAGCACCATGACCTTCTGTTTGTTAAAATACATAACTTTTCTAGGCTTTATTCCTTCATATATAAATGGGAATAATAATTATACCTCAACATTGGTATGAGGATTAAATAACATTTGTGTTATAACTTGAATGACTTTGATAAGACTGAGTAATTTAAACTTGTGAAGTGTAATCAGAGTCCAGTCAGGAAAACAGAATATACCTCAGAAAGCTACAACAGAGGGAATTTAATGTAGGGCAA
>NW_006209642.1:718841-754973 GCF_000334495.1 Tupaia belangeri chinensis
AAAACCAAATACAGAACAGCAAGTATTGAGAGATTAGCAATAGCAAAAGTGTTCATTATGTAGACTTAAAAAGGTAATGGAACAAAAAGGCTGGTGTTATTAGAGTTCAGGGGTTAGGCTGACATGATGGAAACTAGAATTATTGTGGGCTTGTCTGGTGGGAGCTGAAGCCAAAGAGGAAATGTAACCTTTTTCAAAAGAGCTGAGCAAGCAAAGAATGAGGGGAGAAATATTAGGGTTACTCTCTTCCTTATGTCCTCCAATATCTTGCCTCTCATTGGCTAGAATCCAGCTGACATGGAGCCAGAGAAACATCACCTGTGAAGGTCAGCCCAAAGTACAGGAAAGATCTGAAGCCAAGAGTGTTTTCACCTATAAGAGGTCATAATAGCAGGGCACATCCTTGTGGGTAGGGTGTGGTTTCCACAGTGGGAACACATATTTCCACTATCAGCTCTTCTGGAACTAGATTAAACCTGACTTAGGAGATGAGGAATTGGGAAGGCAAGCAATTGGAATACTAATCAACAATAAAAAGGAACAAACTATGGATACTTCCAACAATATAGATGATTCTCACATGCATCACTCTAAGTGAAAGAGGTTAGACACAAAAAATATATACTGTGTGCTTCCATTTATGTAAAATTCTAGCCAAGGCAAAATGATAGTGATAGAACGAAAATCAATGGATTCTTCACAATAGGATGTAGAAGAAGAAAATTAACTACAAAAGGCCACAAGAAAACATTGTGAGGTGATGGAAGTTTTCTGTACCATGATTGTGGTTTCAAAAGTTGTCAAAACTTTTGAAATAGCACATTTAATATTAGTAAATTTTTACAAACAACATAACTTACAATGTAAATTATAACTCAATAGAGCTGATCAAGTCAAATCAATCAAATCGAATAGTTAGACACATGTATTCTTCCTTTTTTAAATACAGAGGATTAATTGATTACTCAAAAACAAAAACTCTCCTGTTCTTCAGGAGACATTCTCTCAGACATTCCAAAAATAGATGACTATTATGTGAGAGACTGATTGTCTGACCCATTATCTGAATGTTAGAGAAATAATAATCACAATTTCTCTAAAATCACATTTAAGGAGACCAGCAGTTGGTGTAATGGCTATATTGCTGGACTCCCATGTAGTCGCCCATGGTTCAAGTCCCAGACCTAGTGGCTTAAACTCACGTCGGGTGTGTGCGCGTGCGTGCCCAAGATCCTGAGAGGAGAATGGAGGAGAAGAGATTTCAGCATGGTCATCCCTCTCAGGGAGTGATTTCTCACTGTCTCTCTGTCTCTCTCTGTCTTTCTGGTGAGCACAGGTGCCCTATAGCAAAAACCTCTCCAAAAAAGTAAATAAAAATAAAATCACAGTTAAATCTTGATTCTAACAATAAATGGACATCTGAATTATTGAGTATACTTTCTACTTTTTATCCAGGTTATAATCATGAAGCACAGAATATATGAATCACAGGAGCCACTTTTAGCACTGACATCAGATGCAATCCTGATTCATTTTCTAGAACAGGATCAAAACAGCAGGCCAGTTAGAGGGAAAAAGACTGTGCCAAGAACTCTGGATTCCACATAAACGGCTTGTTCCATGAAATTATTCTCAGAATCAAAAAGCTATATAATTCCATGGCCTCTCTGGAGGGAAAACTTGAAGAATTCTTGCCTAAAATAGCAAAGTTGGACTTCTGAGTTATGGAAAATGATAAACATATTGAAAATCTGGAAGAAACTGCTCAGGAGATTAAAATGAACATCACAAAAAAAAAGTGCACAGGAGAGTGTTGATTAAACTCAGTATTATTATGAAGAAGATGGGCTGGTAACATTTGAAAACTAAAATTCATGAAAGCAACTGCTTAATGGAACTTAGGCGAGACCGGTGGAAGAATTGATTACAATTTAATGTCATATGGAACTTACTTTTAAATATCAGTACTATGGATAAGATTCATAATGTGAGATGAAAGATATTCTGCCACTAGGGAAAGTCATTGTGGGGTGAGATTTGAGCTCCTGGTGTGGGAGAGGCTCTCTTGTGAGAAGGAAAATCCTTGTCTACTTGGAGCTAAGCCTGGAAATTCAGACTAGAAAAGGGAGCTGCATAAAATACCAAAAAGGGCATAGTTATTGTTTCCTGTCTAATTGTCAGTAACACATGAGATCAACTTATCTTCTTTGGCATATTGAAGGCACACAAAGACTGCTGGGAGGAGGCTGGCTGACATCACTCAGACTCTAGCATTGCCTCTGAAATAAATTCAGAGGGATTTTTCCACTTGCTACAATGGGGGAATTAGTATAAAGGTGTGGGCTACTCTTTTTCTCTCTCTTTGGGATTGTTGCATCTTTTCACAGTCTTCTTCTGTTTCCTAACTTACCTCAGTTAAAATGGACAGAATTAGCAATTCAATTAATAGATTTTCAGTCATTTACATATATCATTAAATGGGATAAATAAATATGAAGAGTGAGCTTTATGTTCCCTCTTTATTTATTGATAAGGAAATGTAAACTATTTCTTAATTGCATTCAAGTTTCCGGTATTATTGTGAAAATATTTTCCAATTTCATTTTGAGGCCTTAACGCTCTGTTTAATTAGGAGAGTTGAGGCTTTGCCAATGGAGATTATAAAACTTTTTATAACATAAAAAGGAAAAAAAAAAGACCAGCAGTTAGCGTAATGGCTATGTCACTGGACTTCCATGTAGTCGACTGCGTTTCGCGTCCCGGAACCGTGGCTTAAAACTCATGCCGGGCGCGTGTGCGTGTGTGCCTAAGATCCTGAGAGGAGAATGGAGGAGAAGGGATTGCGGCGTGGCCATCCTCCCTGGGGGGTGATTTCTTGCTTTCTGTCTCTCTGTCTCTCTCTGTCTGTCTGGCGCACACACATGCCCTATAGCAAAAACCTCTCCCCCCCCCAAAAAATCTTTTTATAACATCAGAGTGGTAATAACAATGTAGAAGTAAAATGTCATTTCTCAAGCTACAATACAGAGACCTGATAGGCATGGAATGTTATACTAAATTATGTGTCTCTGATAAAACAGCCTGTAACTTTAATTTAACTGCCATGGTAATGGAATTTTAAATCAATAAATTATTCACCATTCACAATAGGCCGTATTGATTACAGAAAACATATAGGAAGTCTTATTCACTAGATTTTTCTTTTATGCCATTGGCTTGTGATTTTTTAAAAAATGTATTACATCCCATGGTCTCATCTTCCAGAAAGCTCTGTTTTTTTTTTGTTTGTTTTTTTTTTTTTTTTTTTTTTTTTTTTTTAACTAAGTGTTATAGGTGAGGCTGTCAGACTAAAAGATGAAATGAATCTTGGGAGGTATTGGGAGAAAAACCTCTGCTGGGAAGCTAAACAGATGTATGGAATGTGTTTTAATCCCTCAAGGCTCTTCAGATGTCAATTGGCTTATGTTTCTGGACACTATCTGTCAGATCACATTGAGCTATCTCAGTTTTATATGCTTGGGAATTGATTTCATTAATGAGGAACATGCCAGAACCCAGCATTATCTGCAAAAAAAAAAAAAAAAAGGTAATTTCTTCAGGCCACAGCGGCTGAAAGACAACTGGATGACCATTGCTTTTTTAATGGAGGAAATTAAACCTTTAAGCCATGGTGTGAAGGCTTTTAACAAAAAGCTGAAAAAACAACTGGACACACTTCAGAATTTGCTGGCAAGTGTTTACAATAAGCTGGAACTATCTGTGACATATTAAGAAGGAAGAGTCATGGATGGCCGCTGTGAGAAGTTAGTGCATAGGATTCTCATCTTACAGCACATTACTGCCAAACATTTTCTGGTCTAGAGGGAGAATGATTTTGGGTTGGAATAAATGTTTAGAACAAAAATACGTGTTAAGACAATAATAAGCAGGTGATAGGACTAGGAAGTTATGACACATCCTTAACAGGCTTGTGGATTTTATGTTCCTATCTCTTACAGCTTTGTGCACTAATAGCAGTAAAATTCTAAATCCATGTATCTTATTAGAATTTAATTTCCACCCAAAACAGCTAGTCATGGAGATTCAGAGGAGGATCATCAGTTACTTGAATAAACACCTAGAAAATTGACTGTGTTGCCTGGTATCTAACATTAGCCGAATCACAACAGTTTAACCTTATAATTATTTCTCAGAATTCTTGAATGCTTTAAGATTAGTGGGAGCTTTTCATTGGAACAGACGAGTTTGATTAAGTGGCGTAAGTGCTATGAGAGAACCCTTACAGGCACTCCAGTGACACAGAAATTCTAAAGAATGCAGTTTTGAAGTCTTTTTCATGAGTTATAAAATATCACTCTCATAAAGCCATTATTTTGTTATTCTTATTAAGCGGAAAATGGGCATTTTTGTTGAACTTAGAAAAAGACATGAACTACTACTTGCATTCCCATGAGGAAGAAAATTCATTTCAGTGTAAGTTTTTGTCTGTTTTTTTCCTCTCTTATTTTATCATGCAACTTAAGAATGATACGTCTATCAACTATACACTCATAAGCTCTATTAAAACTGTTTATACTTTTACTAAAGCTAACCTTTTTACCTAAATTGAGCTTTTGATAATTTTTTCCTAAAAACTTTTAGAACAAAACATGCATTCCAAAAGTAAAATTCCAGTGTTTTTTGTATAGTTTGGCATTAACTTGCATTCTAATTTATAGATTAAATTTTGTTCATTCTAGAAACAGCTCTTTCCACTTTCCAACCTGTGTTTGTTTGAAATTTTAAAACGGCCTCCAAAATTTCAGATGTTTTCTATTTATATAAAAAATGAAAACAGCTTTTGTGAGTATCAAATATTTTACAAATATTTTACAAAATACATACTTAAGCCATTATGTATTTGGTTTATTGAATAGTCTGAACTGGGTGAAACCACGAGCCTTTCATTTGTTTTTCAAGCACTGCCTTCAATCATGTTGTGTTGATTCACTTATCTTCTTGTTTAAGGGAACCTTGGGCAGATTTATATAGTTTTGTAGAATTCTATATTTTTACATACAGATTCTACATTTTTATATTTTATATAAAAAGCTATCTTGACAGGTCCTATAGTACAGTAGTCAAACTGCTATACAGAGGAAGCTGAATCCCACCTGGCCAACTAGGGTTCAAGTCTTGGTCCCAGAAGCTTAAAAAACATGTTAGGCATATGCATATGCCTAAGATTCTCACTGAATGGAAGAAAAATACAGTCCATTTAGGGGATTCTCTCTCTCTCTCTCTCATGCATGAACATGTACCCTCTTGTATAAATTTTTAAAAAAAGATTGTCTTTAAAAAAAATTACTGGGTCAGTAGGTGGCATACTGGTTAAGGCACTGTGCTCCCACATGGTCGACCTTGGTTTGAGTCCCAGATGTGATGGCTTAAAACTCATGCCTGGTGCTTGTGTGTGAATGCTCAAAATCCCAAGGGGAGAATGGTGGAGAAGGGTTTGTGACATGGTCATCACCCCTTTTCCTCTCACTGATTCTCTTGGTCTCTCCAGAAAGTACACACGTTCTATAGCAAAAACCTTAATTAAAAAAATTCATATATTTTTTCATTCATGAATGAGAGAGACAACACCATTCCCTCCAGGGCCTTTACACTGTGACCTACCACCAGATTTAGTCAGCCCTGGAACATGGGCACTCTCTTGCTGGCATGTTCAGGGATGTCTAAAATGAAGAATGCCTGTGATGGGCTTATTAGCAGACTGGGCACAGCTGAGGAAAAATTCTTTAAGCTTGAGGATATATCAATAGAAACCTCCAAGCCTGAAAAGCCAAAAAAACCAGACTTTACAAAACAGAACAGAATATCCAAGGACTGTGGGATAACTATAAAAGGTATAGTATATGCATGATAGAAATACCAGAAGGAAAATAGAAAAAGAAAAGAATAACTATTTAAAATAATAGGGTATTTCTTTATACACAGACTTGGGTCTTAGTAATCAATTCAAGGCAACAAAGACATCCATTCATCATACTGCTATGCTTATCATATGAACAAACCAACTTTAAAAAAAAGTATTCGCTCTATACACAGAAGGCAATACAAATACACCTTTGAGTGATTCTACTTATGTTCACTTGAAATTCCAAATTATTAACCAGAAAATGTTTTGAATGTTTAAAGATTAACCAGGGATATAATCTGAGGGTTTTTGTTTTAGTTTTTAGCACCTCTGACTTTTCTCCTCTATTAGCAATCATCTTCGTATATGACACCAACGGCTATTAACCACATTCCCCATGAACTTCCTCCTGCCCTCATTGTTCTGGCTATCCAGACGCAATACCTTCCCAACTTTTTTGAAATTGTTCTTTTTCTCTTACTTGCTCTTTTAAATTAGACATTTCTTCTTTCTTGCTGTCATAGCTTGCTACTCTATCCTTGTCGACATAAATTGCTTAAACACCTTGACTCAAATTTGACTCAAATACACACTGCATGTATAGCCCAATAATTTTATTTCAATAAAAACTTCTGCCAGCATTTTTGCCTACTTTGGAACACTATCGTCTTTTAATATTTACTTCAAAGACCGACTCTGCAACATTTCCAGGCTTCAATGATGCAGCCCTAGCTTGCCAATCCAAACTTCTGGTTTCTTTTTTTTTTTTTTTTTCCCTTAGCACTAGAAAGCGTCTTGCACAGGCACAGCTGTATTTTCCTGTCTTCAATGTCCCAGGGAAATATGTTTGTTTCTATCTTTGTGTTTTAGCAAATACTTTGTCTCTCCTAGAAAGTCTACCAACTTCACTCACCTGTCCAAATAAGGAGTTTTAAGTGTTTCCCTCTTCTGAAGTTTCTATATATAGCAGGTTGAGTTTGTTTCATTCAACTTTTCATTCAATAGGTATCTTGCTATATTTTTTTCGTCCTTAAATTCAGGAATACCTCAGTACTTATTAGGGTTGGTGACCATATTTAAATTTCAGAAACACTTTACTACTCCTTAGCGTTGGTGACCATATCTTAAATTTTGTTGTATGCCCTAAAACACTTAGTATAGTGTCTGACAAGTAAACACTATTTTTAGAATATAGTTAATTGGTAAATATACCAATACCATTGATAAATAAACAGTGAAGCAAAAGAAGTCTTTAGGAAATATTGCTTAACTTCTTGAACATCAGTTCTTTTATCTATAAACTAGAAAACTAAAGTCTTTTAAGTCTATCCTTAAAGATTGTTAGCAGCTACAAATAGGATATTAATAGCTTTTTAATCTAAAAAAAAAACCAGTTCTTTAGTTACTATTTTATATAAATTTTAAGAAGTAAGTTTATCGGGACCGACAGATGGTGTAATGGTTACATCACTGGATTCCCATGTAGTCAACTGTGGTTTAAATCCTGGACTAGACAGCTTAAAACTCATGCTGGGCATGTGTGTGTGCATGCCCAAGATCCTAAGAGGAGTCTAGAGGAGAATGATTGTGGTGTGGCCATACTCACTGTGGGATGATTTCTCACTTTCTGTCTCTCTGTCCCTCTCTGTCTCTCTGGCAAGTATGTGTACCTTATAATGAAAATCTCTCTCTAAAAAAATTTAAAAAGGAAGTTAATTTATTCTTTCTTTTTTATTTTAACCCAGTGTAATCTTCATTTATTCTGAATAATGAAAAAGTCTAAAAGAAACTTCAACTTGATAACTTTGTTTTAATTTGTATCTCTTACATATTACAAAACATAAAAATACAATCAGCAAAAATTATAACAGTGATATACAGAAAAATTTAAGTTCATTCATAAAAAAAGACATTCAGATTAATATTTCAGTCTTCAAATCCTTCAAAGTGTGGTAGCAGTTCAAAGTGAGTAATGTCATCATTGGAATTATCATCAGGAGCTGTGGATGGCTCAGGGGGATGACAGTGATAAAGTACTTCTAAGGCTAGGAGTCCCGGGCTTGCTTTTTGAGAAGAAACGTGTTATTGTGGTCTGCTTTATTTATTTATTTTTAATTTGCTATAGGGTGAGTGTACTAGCTGGGGAGACAGAGAGAGAGATGGAACCCTCAGAAGGATGGTCATGCTGGAGTCACTTCTCCGTTCTCCTCTTGGGATTTTGGACATACATGAACAAGTGCCCAGAATACTTTTGAAGTAGCCAAGACTATGGCTGAGCTGCTTCATTGGCTATGTGGGATCTATCACCTCAATCACCTGACTGGCCCATGGTCTGCTTTGTATGTTTCTTTTGTTCATCATAAATTTCACCATCGCATTTTAAAAATTTATTCATTTGAAGTTCTACCTGTGTGAAAATTCAGTATTTGGACTTGTACCCTCTAATTCTAATAATCATATTCATTTTTGAGAACACATCAGCTAATCCTTTTACACTTTAGTATTTCTTCCATTCTTTCCTCTTCTTCTTTGAAGTGCTGCTGTACTTCCAACTAATTTGGAGGTCCAAGTTCCAGGGGCCACAGCTGGTTTCTTGCAGAACTCAGAAGTATCACATCTCTGGAAACAAAATAAAGAGTTTGGCTGTCCATGAGTCCTTCTCAATTTATTCTTTCTTTAAATTTAGTATTAAAAAATGTGCAACAGTTGGATAGAAAGGAGATTTATGGTTACCTACACTTGGAAGGAAAAGTTGCTTACATCTTTTCAATGGAAAAATGTTCACATTTGTTCAGGAGGAGAAATATATGTTATCTGTTTAATATACAAGGGGGTTAAGGCATACAGAAAAATTATGTGTTTGATATAAGACTAATGACAGAACTAGAAATATAGTATAAATCTTCAAGTTATTTAGTGTCTAAATATCTACTAAGTAGTATGTATCATTACAAAATAAAAAAAGCAATTAGAATTTCAAAGAAAAATTAGTTTTGTGCAGTGTTTTTATTTTTTTAATATATATTTAAAGAGATTTTTGCTATAGGGTGCGTGTGCTCATCAGAGAGACAGAAAGATGGAAAGAGAGAAATCACCCCCTAGGGAGGATGGCCATACTGCAATCCCTGCTTCTACATCATCTCAGGATCTCGGGCATGCACATGCACCTGGCATGACTTTTAAGTTGCCAGGTCCGGGACTCGAACTGCTGTTGACTATGTGGGAATCTAGAAATGTAACCATTACACCATCTCCTGGTCCATAATTTTTCTTTTTTCAAATTTTTATTCAATTGAGACTACCTGTGGCTGCAGGCCCAAATGACTTGTATCCATCACTCATCCCCACCCCTACTCATCTCTGGACTTCAGGTTTGTGTCTTGGGACTTTAAGACAAACTTGTGCCCCTCCCCACCTCATCTAGAGACCGGTTCAAGTCAGCAGTATTGCCATACACCAGGCTGCCTATGGATACAGGCCTAACATCCTTGTGAGCCACGCATTTTTTTTTTTTTCCTGAGGTGAAGCTTATTAGCTCAGTTGGATGCTCAATGCTCCTTAGAAACAAGGAGGACTTTGTGTTATCCAGGACCAGTGACAACAGTGTATAGTACTGGTGAGCAATAGGGAAGCAGAACAGATGAGAGATCACCAATTTTCTAATCTTGCACACCTTTTAACAGTCAGAGATACCTTGAGTAAGTTAGGAAGGAATGTATAGATCCCCAGATGACTAAGAACAATTGCAGAGGCTCAAGAAATATGAGCAATATGGGACCAGCAGTTAGTGTAATGGCTCTGTTGCTGGACTTTCATGTAGTCGACCACGGTTTGAGTCCCGGACCTGGTGTCTTAAACTCACACTGGGCGTGCGTGTATGTGCATGCCTAAGATCTCGAGAGGAGAATGGGGGAGAAGGGATTACAGCGTGGCCATCCCCTCTGGGGGTGGAGGGGGGGTTATTTCTTGCTTTCTGTCTTTCTGTCTCACTGTCTCACTCTGTCTTTTCTGGCAAGTGCATGCGCCCTATAGCAAAAACCTCTAAAAAAAGAAAGAAAGAAAAAAGAAATATGAGCAACCAACAAAATGCCTCTCCCTCAAGGGAAATTGTAAAGCCCACATCACCCACAGTCAACACAATGGATATCATGGACATGTTGGATAAGCAATTCAGAATAATTGTAGTGACCAAAATAACTGAGATGGAAGAGAAAGAGACAATGAGCTCCAGGAGATGAGGAAGTCCTTTTATGATTTGAAGGAAGAAATAGACACCTTAAAAAAGAACCAGATGGAACTTCTAGGGTTGAAGAATGTGATGCAGGAAATCAAAACCTCCCTTGAAAGTATTAAAAGTAAATTAGATCAGTCAGAAGAAAGAATATCGAATGTAGAAGACAAAATATTTGACCTAGAAAAAAGTATCAAGAAAATTGAGAAAACAACCAAGAAAAGTGAGAATAACATATGAAGAATATTTGATAACATCAAGGACCCCAACATCCAGATCATTGGTATCCCAGAAGAGGAAGAAAATAATAAGAGCATTGATACTTTATTCCATGAAATCCTGGAAGAAAACTTTCCAAACCTAGAAAGGTAGTCAAATATCCAGACCCAAGAAAAACAGGACCCCAAACAGAACCAACTTAAGAAGATCCTCTCCAAGGCACATCATAGCCAGATTGGCAAAAACAACAGACGAAGACAAGATACTAAAGTTGGCAAAATGGAAACATCAAGTTACTTACAAAGGTCATTCTATCAGGCTAACATCAGACATCTCATCGGAAACGATGCAGGCAAGGAAAGAATGGAGAAATATAGTCAAAGTGTTGAATTAAAAACAATTGCAACCAAAAATACTATACCCAGCAAGATTATCTTTCATATGGGAAAAAAAGATTAAAATGTTCTCAGATAAACAAAATCTGAAGGAATTTGCCAACTCCAGACTAGCTCTTCAAGAGGTTCTGAAGGGAGTGCTATACTAGAAAAACTAAAAAGTCAGACTGACTGACAGTTAGAACAAGAAAAACCAAGATAATGGCTCACTCAATGATAGGAACAGGTCCAGAAATATCAATAATAACATTGAATGTTAATGGATTAAATTCTCCAATTAAGAGACACAGACTGGTCAAATGGATAAAAATTAAATTACATTACATTAAAAAACCCCAGAAACCCTCTATCTGTTGCCTACAAGAAACACATCTTATGGATAAAGACATACATAGACTAAAAGTGAAGGGGTTGAAAAAGATATTCTATGTAAATAGATATCAAAAAAGGGCCAGCGTTGCAATATTTATTTCAGACAAAATAGGCTTCAAGACAGACTGTAAGAAGAGACAAAGAAGAGCACTATATAATAGTAAATGGAGTAATCCAGCAAGAAGACATAACACTTATAAATATCTATGCACCTAACTCAGGATCACCTAAATATGTGAAGGAGAAACTGCTGGAGCTAAAAAGACAGACAGGGAGTGACACTATAATTGCTGGGGATCTCAACACCCCATTATCTCCTTTAGACAGATCTTTTAGGCAAAAAATAGAGAGATACAGGACCTAAATGATACTATAAATCAAATGGGCTTGATATATATCTATAGAGCCTTCCACCCTAAAGCCACAAAATACATGATTTACTCATCCCAGCATGGAACCTTTCAAAGACTGACCATATGATAGGACACAAATCAAGCCTTTACAGATTCAAAGGAATAGAAACTATATCCAGCATCTTCACTGACCATGATGGAATGAAACTCAATACTAATTTCAAGAAACACTCTCAAAAATACACAAACACATGGAAACCGAACAACCTACTTCTGAATGACTTCTTAACTACTGAAGAAATTAAGTCTGAAATTAAAAAAAAATATGGAAACAAATGATAATGAGCACACAAGTTTCCATAATCTATGGGACGTGGCAAAAGCAGTCATAAGAGAGAAATTTATAGCAATTAATGCGCATAAGAAAAACATGGGAGGACCAGCAGGTGGCGTAGTGGTTAAGGGCTCTGGACACTCTCACATGGCCGACCATGGTTTGGGTCTTGGACCTGGGAGCTTACTCTCTCTCTCTCTCTCTGTGTTTCTCTCTGGTCAAAATTAAAAGATTAATGAATAAATAAATAAAATTAAATACTCATTTTTTTTAAAAAAGAAAAAGATGGAAAGGTGGCAAATAGATAACCTAATATCATGTCTCAGAGAATTAGAAATACAACAACAACAACAAAATGCCAGGCAAAAAGGAATAATAAAGGTTTGAGCAGAAATAAATGAAATAGAAAATAAACAAACCATACAGAAAATAAATGAAAGCAAAAGCTGGTTCTTTGAAAAGATTAACAAGATCGATACATCATTGGCTAGACAGAAGAAGAAGAAGGAGAAGGAGGAGGAGGAGGAGGAGGAGGAGGAGGAGGAGGGGGAGGGGGAAAAAAAAGGAGAAGGAGAAGGAGAAGAAGAAGAAGAAGAAGAAGAAGAAGAAGAAGAAGAAGAAGAAGAAGAAGAAGAAGAAGAAGAAGAAACCAGATAAATCAAATATGTGATGAAACAGGCAACATTACAACAGACAGAAATACAAAATATCATTGGAGGATACAATGAGTGACTATATGCCAACAAACGAGAATTTGGAGGAGATAAATTCCTGGATGCATATAATCTACCAAGATTGAATCAGGAGGATGTAGAAAACCTAGATAGACCCATAACAAGCCACAAGATTGAATCAGTGATAAATAACCTCCCAACAAAGAAAAGCCCAGATCCAGTTGACTTCACTTCTGAATTCTACAAAACTTTTAAGGAAGAGTTAATCCCTATCCTACTCAAATTATTTCTAAAGATGCAAAAGGAAGGAAACCTTCCAAATGCATTTTATGAAGGCTCCATCATCCTCATTCCCAAAACCGATAAGGACATGACAAAAAAGGAAAACTACAGACCAATATCATTGATGAACATAGATGCAAAAATTTTCAACAAGATACTCATAAATCATATCCAACAACATATAACAAATTATTCATCATGACCAGGTAGGCTTTATTCCAGGGATATAGGGTGGTTCAACATATGCAAGACCTTAAATATAATACGCCATATTAACAGAAAGAAAAATAAAACCATATGATCATTTAAATTGATGCAGAGAAAGCATTTGATAAAATATAGCATTCTTTCAGGATTAAGACCCTCAGTAAGATTGGTATAGAAGGGTCATTTCTCACACCTCACTTTCTCTACTGCTTTTTAATATAGTGCTGGAAGTCTTAGCTAATGCAATCAGAAAAGAGAACAATATAAAAGGCATTCGAATAGGCAAAGAAGAGTTGAAAATATCTTTATTCACAGATGACATGATGGTATACTTAGAAGACCCAAAGGTTTTCATGAAAAAACTTTTTGAAGTAATAAGTGAATACAGTAAAGTGACAGGATACAAAATCAACATCCCATAATCTATAGCATTTCTATATATAAACAACAAGTTGAAGGAAGTAGAGCTGAAGAAAGGAATCTCTTTCATCATAGCCACAAAATGTATCAGATACCTAGCGGTAAACCTAACTAAGGAAGTCAAAGACCTCTACAAAGAATACTATGAAAATTTTAAAAAAGATATTGAAAGTGACATAAAAAAGTGGAAAGACATCCCATGTTTCTGGATTAGAAGAATTAACATAATCAAAATGGCAATTCTACCCAAATTAATCTACATATTTAATGCAATTCCAATAAAAATCCCAGAGATATTCTTCACAAATCTAGAAAAGACAATCATAGAATTTGTCTGGAATCATAAAAAATCTCATATTGCCAAAGCAATTCTGTGCAAGAAGAGTGGAGTGGGAGGCATATTACTTCTTGACCCCAAGATATACTATAAAACTGTGATCATCAAAACAGCATAGTATTGGCACAAAAACAGACATGTGGACCAATGGAATAGAATAGAGACCCCAGAAATAATCCTGAAAGCTTACAGCCAACTGATTTTTGACAAAGGATACCAGTCAATCCATTGGGAAAAAGAAAACCTTTTTAGTAAATGGTGCTGGAAAAACTGTGTATCCACCTGCAGAAAGATGAAACTGAACCCTGGTCTTTTACCATTAACAAAAGTCAACACAAAATGGATCAAAGATCTGAACCTAAGACCTCAAAGTATAAAACTACTGGTGGAAAATACTGGGGAAACTCTGGAAGACATTGGAGTAGGCAAAGACTGCTAAAATAAGTCTCCCAAAGCACAGGCAATAATCTCTAAAATAGACAAATGGGACTATATCAGACTAAGAAGTTTCTGCATAGCAAAGGACACAGTAACAAGTGTGAATCAACAACCCTCATAATGGGAGAACATTTTTGTAAAATACGTATACAAGGGACTGATAACCAGAATACACAGGGAACTCAAGCACCTTATGTGAAAAAACAGAATGATTAACCCAATTAAAAGATGAGAAAACGAGCTGAACAAAAATCTATCTAAGGAAGACATATGAACAGTCAAAAAGTGTATGAGGAAATGCTCAACATCCCTCATTATAAGGGAGATGTAGATTAAAACCACAATGAGATACCACCTACCCCCCTGTCAGAATTGTAAGTGTTGGTGGGGATGTTGTAAAAAGGGAACTCTCCTACACTGTTAGTGGTAATGTAAACTGTTTCAGCCACTGTGGAGAACAATATGGAAGTTCCTTGAAGATCTACAAATAGAACTACCATTTGATCCAGCAATCCCACCTGAGAATCCACCCAAAGGACAGGAGAATGATTAATTGGAAAAGCGCTTGCACAACAATGTTTATGGCAGCATTATTCATGATTGCTAAGGCATGGAACCAACACAAATATCCACAGATTGATGAATGGATTGAAAAAGTGTGGCACATATACTCTATGGAATACTACTCAGCCATAAAAAACAAGACCCTGGCATGTGATGGAAAGTGGTTGGATATGGAGGATCTATTGCTGAGTGAAGTAAGCCAAGATATGAAAGAAAGATATTGTATGTATCCACTTAATATATACTGACTATTGACACTTTATGGTAGAGATCAAAGAATTGGAGAGCATAAAAGCAGTAAAAATATTTAGCAATGATGAATACAGTGTGCAATGGGTGGGAGAAGAGAAGAGTATGAAGAAGGATAGCAAGAGAACAAATAGAGAAGCAGGACATAAGTGGGACACAGAAACAGTTTATTACCTGTTGATGACGTGTGTAGTATTCTCAACTGGACTGGTCTGAGAAGTATTTCATATTGGGTAAAGTCTTTTTACAAGTAAAATGATAAATAGTGACTGAATGTTTAAAAAATAATTGGAATAATAATAATAATGTGAAAAAAATAATGAAAAGCTATCTGATGATGATGATGATGGAGTTTTTAATGTCTTTGTATTGGCTGATATGCATGGTATTTCTTCTGGAAAAAGAAATGTAATACAGTGTAAAGTTATATGTAATTCAACGTAATATAAACAAGATTATGATAATAATCTAAAAAAAGAAAAAAATTATTCAATCTAAAAATTATAAGTTTTCTAAATCTAAAAGTACATAATGTTCTTTGTAGTTTTGCTTACTGTGATTTAAAGATAAAGAGGGAATTGAATAATTGAAAAGGCATATAAGATAAGGTGTTATAATATTTCCTTATGGAGTCTTATTAGCCTGGCATTGTTCAAAGATGCTGTAAAGTTTACATTTGGGGAGCTCAACTACCATTGTGCCTTCTAGGTTTATGACTTTATGAAAATTGACTGAAATATTTGGAGGGAATTAGGTACATTTTCCTCTCCTATGACTAATAATTCAGTTTAAAATATGGAGAATAGTGCACACCGAGAAGTTTAACTACATAAATTAGATCAACTTGAATTTTTATTTTCTCAGCATTCTGCCTTGTTCCATTGAGGCTTGTGCTACAATTCTCAAAAGAGAAATTAGCAATGCCAGTAAATCTATATAGCATCAAATCAAAATGGAAAGGAATTTGCTTTATTTCACAGCCTCTCCATGGGGGTAAAGCAATACTGTGACTAGGGTTAAAAAAAAAAAAAAAAAGAAAAGAAAAAAACTGCTTCTTAATGTTTCTCCATCCTGGAATCTTAACTGTAATGCCATCAACCTTACTATGCCCTTGCCAAAGAAAATTGCATTTACTTGGCATAAATAATTTAAGCACATCTTATTGCTAAATTAGTATTCACCCCTAGATTCTTAGACATGTTTACTATGAACACTTTTGCTCTCTTCAGCTTAAATAATACATTACTTTAGGGACTAATTCTGTGGCTTTGACTTAGGAAATATAGTCACAGAAGTCAATTCTAGGCTATAAATTAACTCTAATCTCATCTTTTCCCTTCAAATTCTAGTGCTATTGTCAGACCATATTAATAACAGGGACTTGTTGGAAATATATGGGCAGTTATTATTTTTTTTTTCTGAAATGAGATTTAGAACTTAGTTCCTTAACATAATTTCTGAATTGGTTTCCAAAATAGTCTTCTTAACATCTTTTTAAAAAGAAAGAAAAAATCATTTCAATAATGGCTACCCTTTTTTTTATATATATTGAGGAAATTGGTAAATAACTTTCTAGGTAAATTATTTCTCTCTGCTTTAATCTAAACACTTAATAAAAACTCAGCTAACCCCATTAAAACATCAGTTAAAACACTTGCTACTTTGAAAAAAAATCAAAGATTTATCAAGATTATAGTTCAACAGTTGCATAGTTTATATTTTGTGTTTTCCTTATTCTTATTTGTTTCTAAGGAATTTTCATATCCTTTAGTTTATTGCTTTGACAAAAATGCCCTGTATTCTTATCAAGTTTTCTTTCTCCTCAGTCACTTCCCTGATTCAAGTCCTCCTTGTCTCTTTCATGTTGAATTTTAATAGTTACTGGACAGATCTCCAATCTCATTTCTTTTTACAACACCAGTGATAGATATTTGCACTTCTCTTCAACAATTCCAACTCTCCTCCTTCCAGCACATGGTAAAACTGCCAGTGTTCTGTCCTTGTGTGATGTCAGATATGCATGTGTCACTTCCTAGTATTGGGTTGTCGGAAAAGTCAGGATTTACTGTTCTGTGTAAATGTATGTCATGACTTTTCCGACAACCCAACCGAAGCTTATCTGGGCAGTGTTCCCATCACATGTCTTTACCTTGTTTTTCTTGCTAAGATGGTCCCTTTTGAAGGCTCTGCCAACCAGTGGTCATGAGTGGAATGGAATGAAATAGCACCCTCTCCCTCACCCCAAACCCAAGGCAGATCCAAACTAAGCTATTTGTTTTAAGTCACTGTTTACAACTGTAATAATATAACATGGATTTTCTTCATGTTTTGTTTATTGTGGTCAAAATTCTTTTGGTCGTGTTCCAAGGCAGATAAATAGAAATGAAATTCCTGGCCCAGCCTCTGTGACAGTTGGTAGCATATTTGACCGTGGAGCTGCTGGAGTTCTCAAGTCTTGTTGACAGTAAAACAGAGGGGTACATAGACATGCCCAGAATCCTATGGGCTGGAAGACAAGAGGAAGGTGATTAAGGTGTGATCTAGTCCTGCAGAGAGAGCTCCTCTCTCTTACGTACACACACACTATCATAAATTAAAAAAGAAAAGAAATTCCTATGAGGAGTACCCAAGGCCTTTCATGAACTGGTTTATAACTCTTAGAACTAAGCCAGGAGAATGTGACAAATCTTAAAAATAGAAAATTTCTTCTCCACTTATCAGCAATCTCCCACTTTCCTGGAACCAGGGACCAACCTTAAGGAAGACAAGCCCTCTAAAAATAGGGGCAGATGACTCAAGTGTACCACTTCTACCGTGCACCCCATTTCCACCACTACCATTGCAACATACAATGAAACAATCACACCGCTGATCCGACAGGAGGCAGAGTCAGACCACGAGAGTGTTGGGGAGCAGCTGCAAAGGTAGATGAAAGAAGCCCCACTTGTTTTCCTTCTGCCTGACCCCCTACTGGGTGGTTGTGAGTGGAGAGCCCAGCAGGCCACCATGGGCCAACTCAATTCATGGCCTGGGTGTTGGGAACCCCTGCTATATATAATGGAGTAAAGACTTTTAGTTACAACCACCACCCTTTCCACACTATAGTCTATAAGACACATTCAAACCATGCTGATTTCTAGGGCTCTGGCAACTTTAACTCAGTATGGATTTTTCTTTAACAATGGACTCTAATCCACTCTCATTCAGTTGACTTACATTTATGGTAATGTAATGAAATGGACTTAACCTTTCATTTCAGGACAACAGTGAGGTGTGTAGTGTTTACTGTGACAAATAGAGGGAGTATAGATTGGGGTGAGGGTGGGGGTCACAGAAAACTGGATAAGGAATCCTGCCTCAGGTTCTCCCTAGTTGGATCACCTGAAATAAGGATTCTAGCTACTCTTAATCTCAAACTCCTCATTTATTGAGTAAGAATAAGAATCCCTACCACAGACAGTTCTGAGGTTGTAAATTACACTTTGTGCTTGGGATAGAAGGTGGAGTTTAGCCAATATTGATCAGATCCTCTCAGCCTCTGGCAGGTGAGAAAACAGAGGCTCAGGGTTAAATACATTGTGGTCTCTAGACCTTTACAAACTTTGGCATTCTAATGTGATTTCAATTTACTTTTTCCCTTAGTTGATCATTTCCTTTTATTCCTTTTCTTTATGCTTTCGTATCTGTGAATAGGAGTAATCCTGCTGTAGTTAGGCAGGGGGGGTCTGAGGTAATGAGAACCTTCAAAATCTTCTCTGGGTAGTAAGGAATCACCATCATCATTAGGTGACAATTGGGCAAGGATTACTAGAAACATCCTTTTCCGATTCTAGAAATTTATTCTTTGTCTATCTCTGAACAATGCTGTAAGGAAGCAATTACTTGTGACTACAGATAAAAAGGCTTGCAAATGAAAACTTAACAAATGTAGAGGATTCTTTGTTTTACTACCCATACCCCAAAGCAATAAGCTAGAGCACCTAGGAATTTATTGATAATCAGCAAAATAAAGACTCCAGATGCTTCTTAATCTTCCTGTCATTATAGTGTCAGTTATCTTTGCTTAACACTGGGGAGTTTAAACAGATCATAATTAGAATGTCTGTTACTGTCATAAAATTTTGGAATGTAGAATGTACACCCTTGCTGCTTAGAAAATTATTTTTTTCTTTTTGAAAAAAAGGAATGTCAGCATTTTCAGTGTTGGAATTTCAGGTATCATTTAAGTTTTTACCATTTATAAACCACTATGTGAACATAAAAATTACGCTGTCTGAAAAAATAATGGGCTAGCTCCATTGCACAGAGTTAAGCGCCGCTTAGAGAGAAGCCAGATCACACTGTGGCGTGAATCCTCAGCCCGATTAGCTTGAAACATAATGTGCACACATACAAACATCCGAGATCTGATAGACTAGAGGACTGGGGTAAGAGGATTGCCCTGCGCCAGATCCTCTTTCTCTGTCTCTCATGTGTGCACGCACATAAGTTCTATCATGAATAAAGAAAAAAAATAAAAAAAAGTAACACCTAGGAAAATGCTAGTTTTGTTAGGTAGAGAAAGCATGTTATGCACACACATACATTATATGTAGATAATCTGAACGTAATTCGTAAAATAAAAAATGTACACATTTACACAGAAAAAGATTGTTAGGAAAGCCCAAAATCGAAAGAGGAGAATGGATTGCAGCACGGCCATCTCCCCAGGGAAGATGAGTGCACATACCCTATGAGAAAAAAATGTATAAAGTAGGCTTGAGCTTTCCACTATTTCCTAAACCTTAGAGTTTTCTATCTTAAAAAAATTACCTTTTCTTTGAAAATATGAATTAAAACACCCATAAAATTGCTGAAACTAGGATGGTTGTTTCAATAGTTCTCTTATGACTGTTAAAATCCTTTCATGTTTTGCCAACTCCGTGGTTCGACTCCCAGATTTAGCAGCTTGAGAAACATGGCAGGTACATGTGAATGTCTACCCAAAGTCCCCAAAGAAGGAGAGATGGAGGAGAACAGATTGCCATGGGGCCATTCACTATGGGGGGGGGCGCAGGGAAGGCTTTCTTAGTTTCTACATTTCTCTCTTTCTTTGTCTGTCTTCACCAATCACATGCAACTCTTTAAAAAAAAATTTAAAAAATTCTTTCATGAATAAGAATGTTAATCAAATATTTGATTTCTTTTTTCAAAAATATTAATTTTATTTTTTCTTAGAAAAAGACTCATTTCATTTACTTTTAAGTTAATGCAATGGCATTTTACACAATTTTATGATCACCTAAATATCTATTTTTTATAATCTTATTACCTTTTCATTTCCAGATTTATGAATGGATGTGTGTGTTCATGTATTTGATAGTTGAGATTAGCCAAAAGTTATTTCTGCTTGGAAAATCACAATTTTTGTCAAACTATTTCTCCTTTTCTCCTTTTTAACCAGCTATGCTTTACTCATCCACTATGTCTCTATTTAAATAAAACTTCTTTAGGGAAGCCAGTGCTCATTGTCTCAGTTCAGTGAGATTTATATCCAACAGACCTCATTGTATAGTTATCTTTGGTTAACTGTAAGCAATTACTGAGAAAAAGAAGCAAGGCAAAAGATGATAGATACATATACATGTGGTTTGGAAAGGATTCGTGTGGAGTATCTACAGTTGGCCAAATTTTAATTTGATGTGCTAAATTTTTACTTGGTAATAACATTTTTGAACTGTACAATTGTGTTTATACATATTAAAATATATTTTAGTTTCTTTCTTTTATGAGGAAGAGAAAGAAAGGCACAGATAGAGAAAGAGAGAGCACCCAAACAGGACCTTTTATTTTTTATTTGAATAAGCATCTTTTTTGTAATTTCTTTTTCTTTCAGATTATTTTTACATTTTACATAAAGTCCCCATCATGATGTATATTATGTATATATAATATATTTTTAACACAGAACTTTACAATTCTTTTTCTGTTAAATATTTCTTCCCTTTGCACCTCATAGCCACCTTCTACCACCCTCTCCCTACTATCCGTTCCCTCTGCTTATAGTCTCTGATATCTACACTTATCCTCTCTACTATCATGTCTTCAGATCTTTTAATTTCTGCCATAGAGCTCAGATATTCAGAACATGTTGATTGGGGATATACTGTGTATATCTTTTGAAGTCTGGCTCACTTTGCTAAATATCGTCTTCTATACTTTGCTAAGTATCATCTTCTATATTCATCCACTTTGAATTAAATGATAAGGTCTCATTGTTTCTTACAACTGATTAATATTCCATATATTTCCCACAGGTTTACAACTGTCTCATCAGTTTGGACACTTAAGTTGCTTCCATGTCTTAGCAATTTTGAATAATGCTGCAATAAACATGGATTAGCAGGTGTCTGGATCGAGTATGTTTCTATACTTTGGAGAAATACCAAGGAGAACAATTCTGGTTATTATATTAGGTTATTGAGGAACCTCAATATTGTTTCTCCACTAATAGTGTAAGAGAGCTTCCTTTTCCACAGCCTCACCAACACTTGTTCTTTATATTTTAGGTCCTAGCCAGTGTAACTAGGGTTAAATAGAATCTCACTGTGGTTTTGATTTGCATTCACCTTATGAGAAGAGACTTTAGACTTTTTTTTTTTTTTTCATATATCTTTTAGCCACTTGTAAGTCATCCTTGGAAAAAGGTTGTCTGTTCAATTTGACCTGTTTTCTAATTAATTTTTTAAAAGAAATAGGTAGGATTCTTGAGTTCCCTATATATTCTAATTATCAATTCTTTTGTAATTATTTGTACATATTTTCTCCCATTTCAAGGGAGAAAATTTTCACTTTATTTTTTGGTTGTTGTCCATTTCTTTTCCTGTGAGGAAACTTTTTACCTTGATATAATTTCACTTGTCTATTTTGGGTATTATTACATGCACTTTAGGGCTCTTATATAAAAAATCTTTGCCTACTTCAATGTCTTCAAGGGGTTCCCCTCAATTTTTTCTTTTTTCCTTTCTCTTTCTTTCTTTCTCTTTCTTCTTAAGAGGTTTTTGCCTTAGGGTGCATAGGCTCACCAGAGAGAGAAAGAAAGTACCCTCAATAAAATCCTTTCTCCCCCATTGTCTTCCCTATCTTGGACACTTATGCACACATGCTCAGCATGATTTTCCAGCCACTAGGTCCAAGACTTGAACCATGGTCAGCCATGTGAGAGTCCAGAGACATAACTACTACCCTATCTGCTGGTCTTCTACTGGTAGATTTATATTTTGAGATTTTGCATTTAAATCTTGTATTCATTTTGAGTTGATTCTTGTTAAAGATGAGAGATGGGGGGAGGATCCATTTTCATTTTTATGCAGGTGGATATCAAGTTCTTCCAGCACCATTTGCTGAGAAAACTATTTTTTCTCCACTGCATTATCTTGTGCCCTTTGTCAAAGATTAATTGGTTGTATGATTTAGGATTTATTTCTATATTGTCTGCTCTGTTCCATTGGTCTCTGTGCCCATTTTTGTGCCAATACAATGAGTTTTGACTATCACCACTATTTGATATATTTTGAAGTCAGGTATATGCCACCTATTTTATTCTTTTTGCATAGTTTTGCTTTGGTGATATGGGGTCTTTTATGATTCTAGACAAATTTTGCAATTTTTTTTCTTTTTTGTAAAGAATGTCGCTGAGATTAGTTCAAAATTTCATTAAATATGTAAATTAATTTGGTTAGAACTAATGTTTTGATTATATTGATTATTCCAATATAAGAACAAGGTCTTTAAAAATGTTTATTAATTTATTCCATGAGTGAGAGAGACAAGGAGAGAGAGATACATGGATACAGCACCCCCACCAAGGCCTTGACACCTTGATTCCTTGATGCCAGATCTTGAACACACACATTTTCTGGCATGCTCAAGGAAGTCTTTAGTCTTGAACCAGCAGTCTTCCCAAGTGAGTTTGCCTCACAGAGTGTTATGTTTTATCACTGTACCACTGTTCAGCCCCCATATGACAGGGTCTTGCTGCAGCAATCCACCTCAAACTTCAGCCAGCCTGTATCATGGACAAGTATGTGCCTGGCATAATACTCAGGGAAGTCTCTAGAACTGATCCAAGAACTTTCCCCTTTAGGCTTGCCTTATAAAATATCTTGGTTTACTTCTGTGCTACCACTTGGTCATTCACATTGAAGTATTTTGATGCTATATTTCACAATTACAGTGTTGTAAACTATATACATTTTTCTTATTTTTCGCATTTTGCCGGTGAGAATGTCATCAGATACAGCTACTTTCTAAAAACAGACATTTGAGCACTCTTTCTGTAGTAATTTAGAGTTAAAAAAAATTAAGCAAAATGGGGCCAAAGGGTGGCATGGTGTTTAAAGGTGCTAGATTCCCACATAACTGACCACAGTTCGAGTCTTGGACCTGGCAGCTTGCTTTCTTCATTTCCCTTTCTGTCTCTCTCTCTGGTCAAATTAAAATAATATAATGATAATAATAATAATAAATGGAATTAAGTAAACGAGTAATTATTTTTAAAAATTTAAACAAGAAAGTAACAATAAAGTTTATGAAGAGTCAATCTGGAAGCCAAAAAACCAGTTAAATTAAGATATTCTGAGAGTGCCCTTGAGATTTTACTTCTGGCCAAGATGGAGTTATAGGACCAGATTTATCCTCATGCCTGAATCAGCCAAATAATGAAGAAAACATACGCAACACTGGCTTTTAAGGAACTGCACATTAAGCAATATATCACAGTGATTCCTGAGAGACGGAAACAAATGAAGTAAGGCTCTCAATTCCTCAGTTTACTTCCTTGACAATGAGTCCAAGTCCTTGTGTGGGGAAGAAGAACCGAGGTAGAGCCCAGTAGACCTTTAAATTTAAGAGATTGAGCTGACTATTCAAGGAGAGCAGGGAGTTAGAGTTGATGGAGCAGAGTTATTGGAGAGAAGAGAGCTGCAGAGATAAAGAATTTATGATGTACACAGATGGTCTCCTCTAGCATTCAATTGAATAATGGTCAGCTCATACATAATGTGGAAACTATCTGAAGCAACCCAAAAGGATTACAGAGAACAGTGGCTGATGTCCATACAGGACCCAAAAAAGTACCCTTTCTCACCAGCCAGACTGGAAAATAATCATGATATATGGGGCTTTGAGTAAAATACCCAGGAGAGTCATGGTTCACTAGTGGGGAGTCATTAGCCTTGGAGTAAAGTCTGTTCTCTTCTTGCCTATTAAAAGTTAAAAGCAAGACACAACAGGAACAGGATGTTTCCAAATAACAGCATCCCAGAAAAGAAATAGAAGAATATCTATAGCAATACAAAAATATAAAGCACCCAATAAGGTAAAATGCATATTATCTGGCATCTAATGAAAAATTGTGACTTTCAAAACGTAACCTATAATAAAATCTATCCAAAAATTAAACAGATTTTTGAATTGGTAGACAATAACATGAACAGTTATAACTATCACATATGGAAAAAAGCTATGTAGCTACGTAGAAGTTTAAAACAGATTAAGTTATAAATCCTAGGAATAAAAACAACAACCAGTTTACTTGAGATGAAAAATAAACTGAATGGAGATTATTGCAGGTTTGATTTTGCAGATTAAGAAAAGGTTGAATTTGAAGAGCTAGCAATATAGACTATGAAGAGAGAAAAAAGTAAAAAAAAATGAACAAACAAACAAACAAACAAAAACAGGCAGAACACTAGTAATTTGTAAGACAACTTCAGGTAATCCACCACATGTGAAATTGGAATCATCAAAAGAGAAGAGAGGGTGCTTAAAACAAACAAAACATTTCTGAGGAAATAATGGCTGACAAATTTCCAAATTAGAAGAAAAACCATAAGCCCATACATCAAAGAGTCCAACAAATATAAAGCACAGAAAAACATGAAGCAAACTATAACAAACATATCACATTTAAAACATTAAAATCAAGGATGACAAGAAAAATCTTAAAATAACTCAATGAAAAAAACACATTATGTACAAAGGGGAAAAGTTAAGGATAATAGCAAAATCTTCAAAAAGAATGTAAGAAAGCAGTACATCTTTAAAATACTAAAAGGAAATAATTCTCAAACTAAAATTCTATACCAAGAGGAAATATCTTTCAAAAACAGAAGTAAAATACTTTTAAAACTTATTATTGACACATGTAGATGATAAAACCTATAACTCACCTAGTCCATATGATATAGCCTATTCCAGTACCATCGTATATGTAGTCTGTCATTCATGGAAATGTTACGTGGCAAATGAGTTTAATACTAATCTACAGTTTTGGTATCACTGAGTTCTTGGTAAAGTATCCTCTCTTGATGAGAGGGGACTACCATACCTGATTCCTATGTGCAATATGTAAAAGATATACCAGATATTAAGGACGATGATAGCAATAAGGAGTATATTGCCTCACAAACTTAATTGCATTCAAGGAAGCATGTCTCTAGTACAGTGATCCTAGAAACCAGTATGGGGGCCAGCAGGTGGTGTGGTGAAGATACTGGACTCCCACATGGCTAACCATGGTTCAAGTACCAGACCTAACTGCTTAGTTTCTTACTTTCTCTGGTTAGCTCACATGCCCTATAGCAAATTTTTAAAACATAGTAATAAATCAAATAAATAATTATTTTTAAGAAAAAGAAATCAGTATAGATTGAAGAGACATAACCTGTTCTTTTTGGAATTGTCTGAAGGGGGATTGTTTCCGTCTACTTCATGCCATCAGGTTCTAATGTCTACATCTGTATTATGTTTCTGCAACAAAGTGTCACAGCCTGTTTTATTCTATTTTTTCCCCTTGCTGTGCCACTGAAGTTCAAGTAACATTACTCAAGATTTCAATACAGGGTCAATTATAATTTTACTATAATGGCTTTTTTGCTTATTATGTGAAAGAAACTCTGAGTAGTTAAACATCATTTCAGAAACATAAATTTTTTTGAGGGATGAAAGAAATACATAAGCTCTCGTTTTAGTCCAAACACCTAGAAAGAATCCATCTACATCCGAGTTATGACAGGCTGTGCTCCTTTAACTGAAGAGCCTCTGCTCCACACCTCTCCTTTCAGCCCAAACACCTAGCCAGGTAGGGTGGTCTCTGTCTTCTTTCTGTCTCTGTCTTTCTTCTCTTTATCTTGAAAAAACATTTTTTATATATTTTTTCAAAATCTTGGGACCAGTATTGACTGACATGCATGGCATTCCCTTTTGAAAAAGCAATGTAATATACTGTGAAGTTATATGTAATCCAATGTAATATAAAGAAGATTATGATAATAATAAATAAATAAATAAATAAAAATCTTGGGACCAGCAACTAGCATAATGGCTATGTCTCTGGACTCCCATGTAGTCGACAGCGGTTCGAGTCCCGGTCCCAGTGGCTTAAACTCATGCGGGGCATGTGTGTGTGCATGCCCATGATCCCGAAGGGGGAATGGAGGAAAAGAGATTGCGGTGTGGCCAACCACCCTGTGGGATGATTTCTCGCTTTCTGTCTCTTTGTCTCTCTCTGTCTGTCTGGCGAGCGCCCTATAGCAAAAACTTCTCAAAAAAAAAAAAAAATCTCTAAGTCCTGTCTCTTGCCTCTGACCTCTCTTTTATCTTGCTAATTTCAGAATCCATCTATTATCTGAGTTAGCAGATGTAGATTATAATCTGATGAGATTATCCTTCATATGAGAAGAAAAGATAAAAACATTCTCAGATAAACAAAACCTGAAAGAATTTACCAACACCAAACCAGCTTTTGAAGAAGTTCCGAAGTGAGGGCTACACCAGGAAAACTAAAGACAGACAGAAATAAGAAAACAAAAAATGACCAAGAAAATGATCAGCTTAATGGTAGGGATGAATCTGGGAATATCAATAATTATACTGAATGTTGGGGCCAGCAGGTGGCATGGTGGCAGGGTACTGGACTCCTGCATAGCTGACCGCGGTTCAAGTCCCAGACCTGGCAGTTTGCTTGCTCACTTTCCCTCTCTCTCTCTCTCTCACTCTGTCCCTCTCTGGTCAAAGTAAATAAAGTTAAATAAAACAATTATTTAAAAAATATAATAATTATACTGAATGTTAACGTCCAGGATTTAAATGGTAAGATCAGACCACAGTAACACTGCAAATTCAACAAAAGAGAGATTAATTACATGAGACTGAACTGGTGAAATAGAATCTTATGACTTTTGACTAAAACATTAATGATTTTCTTCTATGCTTTGTCTCCCAGATATAAGGACTTTTTTTTTTTTTAAGTTGTTGATAGGTTCAGCAATTTGTTTATTTTTTTCATTGAAACAAACTTTTCTCCCTTCCTGACCCCTCTGCTATTGGAAAATATTTGTGAGCATTCTTATTTTGTGGCAAAGTGATTATTTGCATAAGCTCAATAGTATCTGTTGCCTTGTATCAGAAATTGAAAATACTGATTATTGCCAGGGCTTTGTCTAGAATGCCATATGTAAAGATATGACCAGAAAACTATGGAACTAAGGTAGGTCTCAAGAAAGCCAACAGAAGCTCTTGGAACAATTGCCTGGTACCATAAACAGTTTTGCCTAGCACGTAAGTTAATAATGTCCTTTCCTGACAGACCCCAAAATCTCTTAAGCACAGGTTCTTAAAGGAACAGTCATATGGTGAATTCCTGACTTGGTTCAATAGTCTTGGGAGGCTTTTTAAAGAGTCTAATCTGAATTTTCTTATAAAAGGTTCCAGCAAAGCCAACTAAATCAATGAGTATTCTTATGGAGCTTTGTGAAAATAACAGACCAAATTGAAACTAAACATTTTTTCCCTAAATAAGTTAGTTTATGTCTCTCTTTAACAAAAAGGGGAATGGAGAGAGAGAGAAAAAAATGTTTCAGAAGAAAATTTCAGAGCACTTGTTACTAGATTTTAGCTTTATCCATATGTTTTCTGAACTTTTAAGTATCTACCTATTGTTTGAACGCAATCCTAACCCAACCCTTTTCCTGGCTTATATCTTAAGCAAACTTTTCTTAACATTTTAAAATTTTGATTTATTAAAGCTAAAACTGCTTTTCTTTAAATTAAAAAAAAAATACATAAAAAAACAAAAAATAAATAGAAAACATACCTACTTAATGACTGTAGTAAGCTACATAGCCTCAGCTAGTTGCTACGTTATAGTATGTTCATTCTATTCACTGAGTTTATGCCTATAGTCAGGCATATGTTCACAGATATGTTTATATCAACTGTACTTACTACTGAAAATATTTGTTTAATTAAGATCTTTTGTGAATCAATAAAGTGTAAAAAAAGAAATACATAAATAATCATACGTTTAATAGTGCTAAATACAATGAAAATGATAAAAACTAAAGGAGAAAAGATTTCAAAATGGAAAGGAAGTTATGATGATTGTCTTTAAATATTGAAAGGATTGCTGTGTAGGAGAGAGAATAAACTAATTTTGTCATATTAAATGGCAGAACTCCAATAGGAAGACTATTTAGATAAGCAGATTTATAAAAAAACAAAGTAAGGGCCAAGAGATGGTGTGGTGGGTTGAGGTGCTGAACTCCCACAGCTTGAGTCCAGACCTGACAACTTGGTTTCTTACTCTCTGGTGAGCACATGTACCCTGTAGCAAGTTAAATAATAGTAATAATAATAATATAATGATAAATAAAATTAAATAAATAATTCTTTTTTAAAAAGCCAATGAAGAACTTCACAGCAATTAGAGCTGTTTAAAAATTGATCAATCCCCTTCTTAAGGTGGTAAATTCCTTCTCATTGGTAGTAATGTCAGACAGAAGTAGAAAAGACATGTCAGGGATACTCTAAGTAGAATTTCTAAACTGGTGAGAGTCTGTGAAAAAGAATTCTAGGCTTTTTTTTTTCCCCTCAAAAGTTTAATTGAAGTAGGATACCAAAAGCAATTTCAAAAGGGGAAGAACACTACCTTGGAAACAGAAGACTCTAAATTTCACTCAGACTAAAGAGACATAAAAACTTCATACCCAAATAAACATTTTGAAAATCTCAGCCCTGCTCATGAAGAAAAATTTCCAGAAAACTTCTTTTCATTAGAATATTGGGATCAGGCTATTTTGTTTCTTTGAGAATAATGGAGGCATACTCCCTCTTGTCCCTTCTTAGTATTCCAGAATGTCCAAAGAAAAACTGTTTACAAAAATTAGCATATTGCTTTTCTGTCCCTTTTAAATTAGGATCCCTAAGTGACTAAAAAATATTCTAGGCTTCCAAGGGTCTCTATAGTATTCATCAAAGTAACTCAAGCTGAGTACATTTTTTTGCTTACACAAATTTGTTGCTAAGCAGAAAATTTGGTACATCTAATTATGTAATGCTACTTATCCTTCTCCCTGGGAAACGCCCCAATTTTCACAATGTTGGAGAGACACAAACTCAGGCAAAGCATGCTTTGTGCTTCTTCCTTGATACTGGGCAACAGGGTAGTCTATGAGATGAAAAAAAGATTCAGTACTCATGTCATCAGAATGTTGAGCTGAAATAGAAGTCTCCTAAAAATAAGAAATGTTTACCCTGAAGTAATGTTATCAGCTTACTTAAATATGTGTTTTACAGGACATGAATTTTGTTCTCCATTGATTTCAGTGATTTTGTTAAATCTCATATTAAAAAGTCCTTGAGTTCTTATTCATGGTTTTTGTCCTCTTACACTCATAAACTTGAACAAAGACACTAGGCTGGTTAAGTAAGATGCATTTGGATGTGTTCGCCAGTGGGAGGAGACTGATATTTTCTGCATAATCATAGAAACAAATTTGCAAATTTTCCCATCAGCTCCAACAGCAAAAAGCATCAGGCAGGAGTAACATCCTAAAGCAGCAAATCCTGGAGATTGCCAGGTGTATAGCGTTCTCTATAAAGAAAAAAGAACAATTTTAGAATAAATTAAAAACAATAGACGTTCCATATTTAAAATAGAATGGAAGATAAAAACTTTAAATTGTGCAAAATTGGTCTTGATTTTTTTCCCTATGTATTTTCTACCCTCCCAGTGTTTAATGGACTTGTAATTGAAGAGTTTTTCAGGCTTTCTCTTCTTTATTCACATTTGGATTAATACTTCTGATCCACTTATTTATTATTTAGCTCTA
Organism: Tupaia belangeri chinensis; assembly: GCF_000334495.1. Taxonomy (NCBI): domain Eukaryota; kingdom Metazoa; phylum Chordata; class Mammalia; order Scandentia; family Tupaiidae; genus Tupaia; species Tupaia belangeri. Next base: position 748,971 of record NW_006209642.1, read on the forward strand.
AATTTTCCTATATACAGATCCAAAGCCTTATTAATAAGATTTAAAAATTATGTGGAAACTCAATCAAAGATCACTTGTCTTGTTCTATTACAGCTGAACCACAAATACCACTCTCAGTGAGATTTGTCTTTCCATGTAATTTTGTATCAAATGATATAATATCTTGATAAGTTTCTTCTTTTCTGGGCTAGTTTGATTATTAGCAAAATGTCTATTTGGCAGTAGCATGTAGGTCTTTTAAAATTGTGAAAAAGGGAAAAAAAAAAACCCTTCATACACGTTTGAATTATCAATGGATCAAGCACAGGATAAATGGCTCATTAATCTGCAGTTTTGGTTTATTTTGACTCACCTACTATTTGTCCAAGAGACCTTCGCAGGTGTGAGGAAGTGTGATAGGTGTTGAAGGATGCACAGATAGAGAAAGGAAAAAATATCAAAATGAGGACAATAGGTGACAATCACTCAGATTCCTCATGGTAATGATTTATTACATCCGCAATTTTTGGGCTTTTCAAATTTTAATTTGTGAAAATTATGAAGAGAGAACAGGATGTAACAGGCCAAAAGAATGTTAAAAATGAGATGAAAAAGATGAAAACGGAAAATAATGAGACAAGCTCATTTTATTTTCTGTATGTAACAGCAAAGAAAGATGGTCTTCTCATCTTGCCCTAATGTCACCTTCCATTATTTCATTATGAAAGTTTTTCAAGAAAATATGAACTTAAATTTTTTTTCTGAGATATTTATTTACTTTTATTTATTTATTATTCCTCAATTTGATGAGAGAGAAAGAGAGAGAGAGAGAGAGAGAGAGAGAGAGCAAACCCCTCTAGGCCCGGAGCTAGAACCGTGATCAGCCATGTGGGTGTCCAATAACTCAACCACGATGTACCTGCTGGTCTCAGTCTGGACTTTTTTGTTCTGGACTTTGGTGTATCTGTGAGAGCTCCAACTAAAATGTTCAATAATTGTTGAAAATCGTCGATGCCAACACTTTGCACAAATGCAAATTGTTACATTTTCATTGTATTATGAATGATAATAACTACATTTTAAAATTTACTTGAATTTTATGATTTATTTTTATGTTTTAAAACCAAGTTTAAGGGACCGTTTGATGTGTTCAATCTTTCCTACATATCACTGAATAGTAAAACTGCAGTTTTTGCTCATATGTAACTCTACTCCTTTAACTGTATTTTATACGGTCTTCAAACATGCAGGCTATTTTTCTGACATTTAATTAACATTTTAACAGAAATATAGCTTCTCAAAAAAACTTTTTAAAAAACTTTTTAAGTTTATCTATTTCTTCCATGATGAGAGAGAGAGGGAGAGAGGAGAGACCTTCCTGACAGGACCCTCATGTTGAGATCCACTCCCAGACCCAGTGAGCCAGGATCACAGGCATCATGTGAGCACCAGGTATGTATAGGAAGGCCTTGAAATACGAACCTACAACTGTCTCATGTGCCTTTAGCATTGCAGAGCATTGCGTTACTGCTACACTACTATGGCTGGCTAGGAAATAATGTTTTTGAAATATTACAAATATTTGAGTCTTTGAAATCAAATACACAAAAATAAAAGTAATAGTAGTAAAAACAATACGAGGGGTTGAGGGGAACAGCATATAGTTTTTAAAAAACTTTTTAAGTTTATCTATTTCTTCCATGATGAGAGAGAGAGGGAGAGAGGAGAGACCTTCCTGACAGGACCCTCATGTTGAGATCCACTCCCAGACCCAGTGAGCCAGGATCACAGGCATCATGTGAGCACCAGGTATGTATAGGAAGGCCTTGAAATACGAACCTACAACTGTCTCATGTGCCTTTAGCATTGCAGAGCATTGCGTTACTGCTACACTACTATGGCTGGCTAGGAAATAATGTTTTTGAAATATTACAAATATTTGAGTCTTTGAAATCAAATACACAAAAATAAAAGTAATAGTAGTAAAAACAATACGAGGGGTTGAGGGGAACAGCATATAGTGTAATGGTCATGTTACTGGACTCCCATGTAGTTAACCGTGGTTTGAGTCCCAGACCTGATGACTTAAACTCACATTGGGCATGTGTGCGTGCGTGCCCAAGATCCCGAGAGGAGAATGGAGGAGAAGGAATTGTAGCATGACCATCCCCCCTGGGGGGTGATTTCTTAATTTCTGTCTCTCTGTCTTTCTCTGTCTTTCTGGCCAGCGCACGTGCCCTATAACAAAAACCTCTAAAAAAAAAAAATACAGGGGAACAATATCAGAGGAAATACAGACAAGTTTACATTTGGCTTCGAATTATGCATTATGCTTAGAGTTGAGCATCATATTATAATTGATATTCTAGGAAATAATGTACTTTGTACAAATTAATAAATGAAAGAGAGACGATATGTCTCAAAGCAGATAAATTCCCCATACAATATCTTATTATGCACTGTCTTATGTGAAAGTTTAAGTTGTTTGCATTTCTCCTTAATATAAAGCACTATTTGGTCCTTTTCATCTTACTGTTATATGTCTCTGGGCCTAGGGAAATAAATTAATAAGTGAGACATTTATCATTTTTAAAAGCTGTAGTTTAGCAACTAAACTGATAGCTAAATGTAGAACAAATAAAGAGATGAAGGTAATTTTAATAAGAAACATTACAAAGAGAAAAGATGATCTCTTAGCAGGAAAAACTTAGACTATGTAGTTAAGAGACTTGGATTTGCAATAGATTATTTACTTTTTTTTTTCTTTTTCTACTTAGCCTCTGTGAGTTTCATTTTGCTCACCTGCAAAATATGGCTTAGAATTTCTATCACTTCAAATGTTTGCACAAGGAGATGGAACATCGACGACAATGAATAGCCATAGTAGTAAAACGATCTACTCTGGGTCATAGTATGAATCAAATTTCTGACCCAGTCTCTGTGGAGCATTCAGTATCATATCAAATTTCAGTGCTAGAAGACACTTGGCTGATGACTAGTTTGGTTTCCTGACCTGGTTGACCTGAAACATGCCTGCTGGTACATATGCATGCCCAAGATCCTGATGAGCTGGAAAGCTGAGGAAGGGGACTGAAGTGTAATCAGACCCTGTAGAGGGTGCTTTCTCTTTCTCCCTGTCTGTTGTTCTCATGTGTGATGCACATGGTCTCTATCATCAGTAAAATATTCTTTAAAAGAATATATAGACTTCTTTAAAGTATAAAGCACTAGTCAAACACTATTTTTAACAAAAAGGTAGCTGGGAATCCTGTAAATGTTCTTCTTCACGAATTTGTAGGTAAAAAGAGAACATTGGGCTGTGAGTCTGGATTGTGAGTTCTGGTGAAGAACTGCGACTATCCACTTGTACCATGAGGAAAGTATGATGAGTGAACAAAGGGTTTGTTCACATCTACAGGGTTGTGTGCAATTGGATACTATCAATATTCTACAGGGTTAGCCTTCAGTTTGTAACACTACAGGCTCCCTTCTGTACCTAAAGGCTCTCACTCTGGTCTATCTGGGTAAATATTTCCTATTGCAGACTCACTCAAATGCTTTGAGCAGGAAGCAGGAAGGATCAACTCTGGTAGAGAAAGAGACTCCTCCACAAAAGTTGTGATGGTTAGAGAGGCGAGTCGTCATGACTCGGTGGTGATGGCATTGGGTTCTACAGCTCTGATCTTTGATCATCTCTGGAGGGGATGTCTTGTACAGTTCAAGTGTTAATGTGTTTGAGGAGCCTTTAGATAGATCACGTTGTCACCTAGGAGATGATCTCAGCAACCAAGAAGACTGCTATACGCCAATAAATTGATCTATTGTTGAAGACATCCAATCTGCTCATTTCTTAACTATTGCTTATTTCTGGGACGTGTGTGTTAAAAAGAAAAAAGAAACTTCAAATGTGAGGCATTTAGGGTTTGGAATAGCTAGAGGTTTATTTGTTTTCTTTTTCAACCCACCATGTTCTGAATTGCTTATTTAATTCATTCAACAATGAAGGTTCTTATGTCAGTGCAATTTTCTAAACTCGAGAATTCTTTGATTTCTTGCTTCTAGGAGGAACCAGAGAGCATTATTTTCAACTCAATTAGTAGAGTCTAAAGAGCAATATATTCAGGATTCAAAGGATTTCATTGGGATGAGACACTTGGGGATAAATTTCAGTATTTAATCTTAGTTTCCCTAACTCCAGTTTTATCAGCATAATCATGTACCTTAAAAACTATAAACCAGGGCCAGCACTTGTCCCTGTGGTTAAGGTGGCTGGATCTCACATGGCTGACCACATAGTTCTAGTCATGGACCCAGTGGCTTGAAAAACATGCCAGGTGTATATGCGTGTTGTCCAAAATCCCAAAAGGACTGAAAAATGGAGAAGGAATTGCGAGTATGATTATTCCCCACTAGGAGCGTTGTCTTGTTTTCCCTCTCTCACTTTCTGTCTCTCTCTGTTCAGCGCATGTGCCCTCAGAAAACAATTTTTTTGGGGGGGAAGATTTTGCTATAGGGCGAGTACACTTGCCAGAAAGACAGAGACAGACAGAAAGCAAGAAATCACCCCCCAGGGGGGATGGTCACATCGCAATCCCTTCTACTCTGCTTTCCTCTCAGGATTTTGGGCACGCATGCATGCACACGCACCCGGCATGAGTTTAAGCCACCAGGTCTGGGACTCAAACTGCGGTTGACTACATGGGAGTCCAGTGCCACAGCTATTACACCAACTGCTGGTCCCACCCTCAGTAAAATTTAAACCAAAAAACCGTGAGGGAAGGAGACCAGCAGTAACAGATAACAAACTATCCAGAGCTTACAGGAAGCATAGGGGAAGGAGGCAGGTAATTTTTCCCTTAAGAAAACCCGTACTATATTTATATAGTTAAATTCTCTTAAAACAGTATTACAAAGAAATTTCTTGAATAGTGGTAAATTTCAAGGTTCCATGGGAACCTTACATATAATTTTAGAAAATATTTAATATCATAAAATCTTGTCATAGAAGAATATGCACACCTTTAGACAGTGTTGACATCATATTTGACTTACATAGTAAAATACTTAGATTTGAAGGACTTAGTTTTATTTTTTACTTTTATTATTTCCCCTTTTTATACTTTTACATGTAAATAGACTTTGAACATTTATTGATCATGGTTTAATAGCAATGAGTACATCAGTATATCACGTTGTAGGTTTATATTCAATAATAATTTATATAAAAATATAAATCATTTGTCTAATGTTGAAAATAACTAATTTCACTGAAATGAGTGTTTGAAATAAACGATCCCCATCTAGAAGATGACCAGGGTCCAAAGCAGGCCTTGCTTCTTATGGTGGTATCTTGTAGTTGGTAAAAATCTCAATGAATGTAACTTAAATGACTGAGTAGGAAGATGGGGATTATCTCTAAGCCTAAGTACCCTTATAAACATAAAAGAAAGATATACTTATGAGAATGTTGTTTAATGAGAAAATTTAGACAGAATTTTTTATTGTAGTTCGTGGAACTTTAAAAATGATAGGTGTTAAATAAACAGCAAACTTCTTTCTTGCACCCTATTTTTTCTTTCTGACTGATATGAAATAAAAATTTTCAAAAATACTGTCCACAGTTTTCTATTTCCTCAAATGGAAAGCATTATAATCAGATAAAAAGCTATGAAATGTTTAGTATACTTGGCTTAGAGAATTCTCATTTTTAGTTGGGAGAAGACAATGTAAAAAGTATAATGATCATACGCCCTTTCAACTTGACAGCAAAGAAAAGTCATCCAGCTATATTAACTCATTATCCTATTTATTAATTCTTAAAACCTAAGGGACACGTAGAGATCACTTTGAAAAATATTGTAAAATAAGGCTCTCATGTGGGCACAAGTGTATTGGTCCAGCTGGGACAAGCTCAGACCCATTGAAGAAGTGGTTGGATTGTGAAAGAACATTGAATAAGGTATGCTCCTCACATTTAAAAAGCCAAAACAGGCTGTTAAAATGGTTGATAAAATTAATAGGGAA
>NW_006209642.1:755108-826346 GCF_000334495.1 Tupaia belangeri chinensis
GAAAGATAGTTTGAAATTCTTATAGTGGAATTATACCCAGGCTCGTTTCAATGAATATGAAAGTGTGCAGAATACAACCCTGACAGTGCATTTCTCCTTTTATTATATACAAAATTGCTGAGTAAAAAAAGTTGTAAAGAAGAAAAAGGTGATGATCTCATCAAGTACAATGCCAAAATGCATTAATAAAATAATAAAAACTGTCATTGTATGCGTATGAGACGCCAGGCACTGTGCTGAGAACACAACGTGTACTATTTTATTTAATTCTCCTAAAAAATATCCTTTGATATTATCTTCATTGAACAGATAATACCCACTTTGAAGGATGCTAAATTACTTAAGTGAAGTCACCAATTTAGTAAGTGACAGAGCCAGGACTCTAATCTAGAGTGTGATGTTCTAAAGGTCAAAATCACAAGGCAATGAAACACCAAGGCAATTTAAATAAGGGGGACAATCATCTTCCCTAAAATATCTGTTCTCTAGTAAAAAGAACTCCATTCAGTGTTAAAAATACTATCTTTCATGATTACAAAAATAAAATTTCAAATTTTATGCTATAGGTACAATAGACAAAGTAACAGGAAAGTTAATGGATTTGATAGTTAATTTTATAATAAGATCTAAGAGTTTGAATGAACTTTTCCCCTAATAGCACAGTTTTTAATAAAAAAATAAAGAATGCCATTACCAAATAGGGTTGTTGCTATGAGAATAATATTTTATGTTATAACTAAATTCTTTTTGTACATTTTGAACTAGCTTGCCTTTTTCTGGTGTTTTTATTGTCAAATTACTGAACGACATCCTTGAGTAGATGATCTGTCTGTTCAAAATAGGATTGAGAAAACCCGTGAAAAGGAATATTTGTGCATAAAGTCCTAATATTTAAAAGTAATTGAAGCAACTAAATTTTTAGTGGTCAAATACTATCCTTAATGCTTACCTCATAAAAAAACAAAAGTTTCTACAGTTTTTCTTTTTAGTTATTTTTTTGCAATTTAACATAATTTGGGAAATTTTGCAAAAGATCACATTAGCTTTCCAAGATTCCTTCTATTTCTGACTGCATATTACATTCAGAGAAATAACATTGCATTTTTAGCTATACTTTATCATGCTATCCAATGATGCTTCTAAGATGTCTTAAGTGACTATTTAATATGATTGATTTTATAGCAGGTAGCTCTTTGGAATTTCAATGTAATGAGAGTTTTTTGTGTTGTCAAATTCAGCTTTGTGAATAAAATTGAAGAGCATTTACATGCCTTGTCATCAAACATCCCCTACAAAACATGCTTCCCAGCTTTCTCTCACATTACTTTCTGAACCTTCGGTCACACAGCCTGGAGGTTGGACATTAGAAATTTACATCATTAAAAAAAGAAAAAAAATTAGTGGGACACAGAAATAGTTTATTACCTGTTGATGATAACATGTACAGTATTCTCAACTGGACTGGCCTGAAAAGTATTTCATGCTGGGTAAATTCTCTTTACAAGGCAAATGATATAGAGCAATTGAATGTTTAAAAAATGAGAATAAATAATAATCTGAAAAAAATGATAAAAAAGCAATTTGAGGAGGAGGATGATGTGGCTATTAATGTCTTTGTCTTGACAGATATGCATGGCGATTGTGCTGAAAAAAGAAATGAAAAATTTTACATCTTGAGGTTAAGGAGTGCTGAGGAGTGAGTGGCTGGATGAGATTTTACATAAAGAATTTTCAGTCAGTCTTGAGAAACCAAACTTCTTTGATGTGTGAAAGTAATAGGAACTATGATTGGAAGTAATAATAATGTCAGCCATGCCTACAGCTGAGTTTATCTGAAATCAAAAAAAGATACTATTTCTTGAAAAATATTTGAGCCACAAAATGTAAGGAGTTATTACTGTTTACATTTCTGCTTTGAAATTAGTTTAGCATATAACTTTTTCTATCTATGACTGCTAAGAGCCCAGCATTGATTAGTTCAATTCCTTTGCAATATTTACAGTTGTGTGACACATTTTGGGTTAGTGTATGGTGTTGGAAGAATTGTGGATGATTACAAAGAGGAGAAATAATTGCTAATTTCAAATAATACAAGTCTCAAGGAGAAGGGGCTTGAGTTGAACACGTTGGAGAGTACAAAATTATTGTCATCAAGTTAATGTTAAAAAGAAAATATTTTGGCTTAACACAAGCAATTCAAAAAGTTCTTGGGCAAAATGGAATTAAAGTACAAGTTTATTTTGGTGCAAAAATATTTAAAAATTTATCCATGCATCATTTCTTAATAATATTCATTTTCCATAAACTTTTGCAGACCTCTTGCATAAGGAGAAATTTCCTATTACTAAGAGTTGACTAAGGGGCCAGCAGGTGACATGGTAAAGGTCCTGGATTCCCACATGACCAATCTCTGTTTGTGTCCCAGATCCATTGGTTTGAAGCTCATGCTGAGCACATGTGCATAAGTGCCCAAAATCTTGAGAGGAGAATGGAGGAGAAGGGATTACAGTATATCTATCCTTCCTGGGAGGATTTGTTGCTTTCCCTCTGTCTTTTCCTAGTGAGCCCACATTCCTTATGACAAACCTGAAAAAAAAAACAAGGGTGTGATATTTTGTCAGAGAATTAGTTTTATCATAATGTGTTCAAGAAGCAGCTAGCTGGGAACCAGCAGTTAGCGTAATGGCTATGTTGCTGGACTCCCACGTAATTGACTGCAGTTCGCGTCCTGGACCCAGTGGCTTAAAACTCACGCCGGACGCATATGCGTGCATGCCCAAGATCCCGAGAGGAGAATGGAGGAGAAGGGATTGCAGCGTGACCATCACCCCTGGGGGGTGATTTCTCGCTTTCTGTCTCTATGTCTCTCTCTGTCTGTCTGGCGAGCACACGCGCCCTATAGTGAAAATCTCTCCCCCTCCAAAAAAAAAAAAAAAGAAGCAGCAGCAGCTAGCTGATCATTTCTGAAAGATTCTCTAGAAGAAACTTTTTTTAAAATTTTTACCTACAGAGATTTCATTACATTAAGTGACTACTAATAATCCTCTTGTACCAGAAGAAAGCATAAAATAGCATGGTATAAGGAAGACTTACTTTTACAAAGAGAGAAGCGATCAATTTTCCAGGAAAATTCTTTCTGATAAGAAGCAACTTGATGATCAGAATTATATACATAACAGGGAAAGCTAAAACCTGACTAATTCATTCCATTCACTTAGTGACTGATTCGCCAATTTGTTATAACATTTTCTGAATGTCCATTATGTAAAAGCACTCAGATGAGAGGATTCCAGACATAGCTTGAATACTCATGGTACCTGGAGAAAGGCTACAGGGAGGATAAAACAACAGAAAGGAGAACAGAGGACCAGGTAGTGATGCAGTGGCAATACGACTGGACCTACATGGAAAAGGTGTCAGGTTCACATACTGGGATCTTCTTGAGCATGCCGGATGTGCGTTTATGTGACTGTGATCCAGCTGCCTGAGATTGGGGGTGGATTACCACATGAAGACCCTGTTGGGGCTGCCTGTCTCTCTTTCTCTGTCCCTTTCTCTCTCTCTTTAAAAAAATAACAATAATAACCTTGACAAAGAAAGAAAGGAGAATGGTATTGTATTGGGCAGGTGGATAGAAAAGAATGATGTGAAGTGAAGATGATAACCAAGAAACATCAAAAAACGTTACTAATCACTCTCTTCTTCCATCCTTCCCTTGCTTTGTCCTTTTTTTCCTTCCCTCTTTTTTTCCTGGGATATATCCAATTGCAATAATAGTCATCAGTGTTTCTTTCTTCTTTTATTTTTTTTTAAAGAATTATCTGTTCAACTTTATTATTATTATTATTTTAACTTGACTAGAGAGAGAGAGAGAAAGCGAGAGAGAGAGAGAGAGAGAGGGAGAGAGAGAGAGAGAGAAAGTGAGAAAGCAAACCACAAGGTCCAGAACTTGAACTGTGGTCAGCCATGTTGGAGTCCAGCAGCCCATGCCACCTACCAGCCCCCTCATTAGAATTTTCTTAAGTACTAGTGGGCATAGACACTCCAATTTTCATGTATCTCATCTGAGTATTCACCAGTCTGAGAATAGCTTGCCAATTCTTCTATAGTACCAACTTATTAAAGACATTTATACTAAGGACCAGCAGATGGCATAATGGTTACATCACTGGACTCTCAAATAGTTGACAGCAGTTCGAGTCCCAGACCTGGCAACTTAAAACTCACGCAGGTGATTATCTTGCTTTCCATCTCTCTGTCTCACTGATGATCACACGTGCCTTATAGCAAAGCTTTCTCTCTCTCAAAAAAAAAAAAAGATACCTATGGGACCAGCAGTTAGTGTAATGACTTTGTCACTGGACTCCCACGTAGTCGACCATGGTTCATGTCCTGTACCCGGTGGCTTAAAACTCACACCAGGTGTGTGTGTGTGTGCGTACCCAAGATCCTAAGAAGAGAATGGAGGAGAAGGGATTGCGGCATGGCCATCCCCCCTGGGGGGTGATTTCTCGCTTTCTGTCTCTCTGTTAAAATTTATTGTTCTATTACTGAAAAGAAAATACCATAGTAGTGAATTTACATGGAGCACATACTAAATTTTTATTGAAAATGTTAACTAATGAATAAAGATATCCAATAATCATTTTTATATAATATTTTATACTTTAATATAAAATATCTAAGGTTTAAAGCAATCTTGTGAATTACTACTATTTATGTTACTTTTATATTTTATCTTTGCATAATTTTACTATTTAAGATAGAATTTCAAACAGAAATATCATTTTAGTCAATATCTTTACAGACAAATGATTTAATGTGTACATGATCATAAATTGAATGATTTAGCTCAAGGTCTAAATACAAGCCTGAAGGATTTTGCAGTAGATCAGGAAACACAGTACATTTTGCAATTGATCGTTTTGGGGCTTAGACAGAATCATACCCCATATCTAATAGCCTATAGCCATTAGGAATCCATTTCTTCTAATCTCAAAATTACTTATTTTTTACATAATAAACTGTCTTAATATCTTTTTTTTTTTTTAAAGTTTTGCTGACTGGGATATCTGAAGAAGGTAGGACATTTAAAGGATAGGTATGGGTCTCTCTTTTCTCAGGAAAGACATAGCATATACCTCACTGGCTATCAAGTCCTAAAGAGTCTTCAATTTTCAGTCAATATTTCATAGCTTGGACATCCCGTAATCTTGACAGGAACAAAGTAATAATTAAAACAGTTCTTAAAATAAAATTAAAGATTGTGCTGAACACTAATGAAATGCTCTTTGGAATAGATATTGCTTGACTTTTCTGGGTTCGTTTTCCTTATTTTTTAAAAAGAAGACAACCAGATTATACTATATGGCCTCCAAGGTCGAACCAAGAGTGATATTAAGTAGTATGAAAAACTGATTTGTTATTTTTTCCAGCTTTTAGAAACTTACTTTCTTCTTTGTTTTTGTCACTCAAGTTCTAGCTAAAATTTCCAGCATGATATATTAGTATATGATGGCTAATGGAGATGACTTTCAAACTACTTATAAGGTTTTATACATATTTCTGTATAAAGTTTTGCTGACTGGGATATCTGAAGAAGGTAGGACATTTAAAGGATAGGTATGGGTCTCTCTTTTCTCAGGAAAGACATAGCATATACCTCACTGGCTATCAAGTCCTAAAGAGTCTTCAATTTTCAGTCAATATTTCATAGCTTGGACATCCCGTAATCTTGACAGGAACAAAGTAATAATTAAAACAGTTCTTAAAATAAAATTAAAGATTGTGCTGAACACTAATGAAATGCTCTTTGGAATAGATATTGCTTGACTTTTCTGGGTTCGTTTTCCTTATTTTTTAAAAAGAAGACAACCAGATTATACTATATGGCCTCCAAGGTCGAACCAAGAGTGATATTAAGTAGTATGAAAAACTGATTTGTTATTTTTTCCAGCTTTTAGAAACTTACTTTCTTCTTTGTTTTTGTCACTCAAGTTCTAGCTAAAATTTCCAGCATGATATATTAGTATATGATGGCTAATGGAGATGACTTTCAAACTACTTATAAGGTTTTATACATATTTCTGTATAATGACTTTGATTTTGTTAAATATTTGAAAATTGGGAGGAGGGAATTATAAATCCAAATGTCATTAGCTATCCTACAGGCTCTTTCATATTGGTGTGTAATTTCTTAGGTGTTCAAGCTTATCTTTTCCTGAAGTGGATGGAAATTATATTCTCTTACTTGTCTCTCCAAAACATATCACCTCACAGCAAAAGGCATGTTGTTGATTTCTTGCTGACAGGAAGAATGGTCTATGTCAGTGATAACAACCATGTTCCTTTTCCATGACCCTGCTATTATCTTCTGTGTGCCACCTCCCATACCTTCTATAGGCTTGCTGTGCAAACTTTAAAATGATCATTCTGTCAACCTTTTCATGTGGTGAGGACATGCAGACTGCCACACTTGCCAAAGGCAGAAAATGGCACTTGCAAGTAGCCCAGAAATTGCCTCTCTTCTGACTCAGCTGTGGCCAGTCACACAAACTAAAACACGTGAGAAAACTGCTGATTGTCCTGGGAAGATATACACATTCTAAAGAAAGAAAACTATTTTGAACCTTCTGGATATGACAGCCTTTCTTGTTCGCACTCAGTAAACACATTAGCCAGATTCTTTTGACTGTCAATTAGCAATGTTTTTGCCAGGATACTGGTACTGATGCTGTTTTTAGCACTGAAAAATGCTGTGGAAAAAATAGTGTTATGATTTTTGAGTGTCTGATAGTATCCTTGGAACCATTATAATTAATTAACTTTTTAATCAGGAAGGCAGATTATTTAGCTGTTAGGTTTCAAGAGGAGTATTATTTTAGAAAAAAAAAAATAAAGGCTAGAATTGATTCTGCTTTCTGAGGCAAGTCGCATCTCACATTATTGAGCAGTAGGACTAAAGAGTTTATAGGGTAAATGAGGCCAAGGTCAGGAAATCTGCAGACATCATGGGACAAGTGCCATCTTAGAAGAAATAATTCTGTCTCTCTCAGTCAAACTCTTCCTCTAGTCCTGACTTGCTCTCTCGCCAAGTGGCTGTATTCATTCCTGATACAAGAAAGACCAAGGAAAAGATCATGTACGATAGTGAAAACCATCGTGGTACTGAAATAAAGCAGAGAGCTGGACTGAACAGCTTTCCCTTTGGGTTAGGTAGAATCGCTCAGTCATTTTTGAATTTGAATTTGAAAAGATAAAAGCAATTTTATACAGCTAAAACTTATATCATTTTCTAACTGTGATAACAGGAAGGAAAATTTAGAGCATTCTTATCAGGTTAACTGATTCTTTTTCATGCAAATACAACTTCCTCAAGCTAAAGGATCTGTCTATAGTACTTGAAATATGGGACATAGTAAAATAAATTTTTACCAGAAATAAGGTGACCAAGTTTAGTATGCACAACATTTCTTCTTTTAAGTTCAGTAAATTATAGAGTAATATGTTATTATTACCAGCTTCTGAAGGCAGGGTGCAATGGTTCAAATTGCAGCTTTGATATCTTACCTCCACCTTGAAGTAAACGCCAATTACTTGTTTTATCTGTGACTGAGTTTTTTCCCCTGTTAAAATGGAAACAATAATAGTACCCGTCATATAAGATTGTTGTGAGGATTAGATGAATTAACTACATCAAATGATTAGCATGGCACTCAATAAATGTTCTCCAGGGGCCAGCAGGTGTCATAGTGGTTAAGGTGCAGGAATCCCACATGGCAGACTGCAGCTTGAAAATCATGCTGGACTTGTGTGTATGCATGACCAAAATCTTCAGAGGAGACTAGAGGACAAGGGATTGTGGCATGGCCATTCCCTTGGAGGGTGATTTCTCACTTTCCCTCTTTCTGTCTTTCTTTCTCTAACAAGCACATGCACCCTATGGCATAAAGGGGAAAATCTAAATAAATAAATAAAAAGATAAATGTGAATACTGTTGTGAATACTGTTATTTATAACTACTAATTTACAAATAAAGCTATTGAAACAAATTAATTAGACATGCAGATTACCTGTCTTTTGGAATAGATTTTTAATCTAAAACAACTAATCTTAGAGCCCAGCATTGTATTTTTAGATGTCTATGTTAGCCGAAGCACATGTGGATATTAGGTGATAACACTGTCAAAGACAATGGAAGAATTTCACATGGTGAGCTTTAGAAGAGCCAAAAACTCCAGTGAGCTCTAAAGATAGATTTTCATTCTGCATAGCATTCATCTTGTGATGATTTATAGGTCAGGAGTGTAATGACACCCACAGTGAGCCATTTAAATAAGCAAGATTGGATGAAGACAGTATTATTAACTTTTCTGGTCTTGATGTCATCTCCTATCAAATATTTGGTGTCTGAAATTTTATCACACTGATTCCTGTCACCAGAAGAAAGAAGTCAGCTATTATACTCCCCACTGAGGGGAGAGGACTTGTGTAAGGCTCAAGAAATGCATATCAAACAAGTTTCCATTTATGCAGAGTTAGAACTAAGTTACTAGTATCTCAGTAAGGGATGAAATACATGAGATAGAAGTGCTTATGTTCTGATGACTAACAAAAATTCAAGAAGGTGGAATTCAAATACTGCACAGGATTTTCAAGGCAGTGGGTCACTAGTATTCCCTTCTTTCACTCAAAACTGTGGATGCCAGTTTTTTGTTTTTGTTTGTTGGTTTTTTTTTTGTTTGTTTGTTTTGTTTTTCTGTAGTCACAGCCTACAGAAAAATGGGCCCCTTCCATGCTGCATTTAGTAGTGAAGCCAGAAGTCCCTGCTATTAGTGAACAGGTGATGGTACACACACTTTCTACCTCTCTGCTTCTTTTTGTTAAATTTGTTTGTCCTGGGACCAGCAGTTAGTATAATGGCTATGTTGCTGGACTCCCATGTAGTCAACCGCAGTTTGAGTCCCTGACCTGGCAGCTTAAACTCACGCTGGGTGCCTGTGCATGCTTGCCCAAGATCCCGAGAAGAGAATGAAGGAGAAGGGATTACAGCATGGCCATCCCCCAGGGTGGTGATTTCTCACTTTCTGACTCTCTGTCTCTCTCTGCCTTTCTGGTGAGTGCATGCACCCTATAGCAAAAAACCTCTCCAAAAAAAGAAAAAAAAAATTTGTTTGTCCTGACAGTTTCACAACCCAAATTAACTAGTCAATTACTCCTACTTAAGTGGGGACATATAAAGTCTGTCTTTCATAGTCTGGCTTCCTTCGCTTAGCATTAAACCTTTCATTTTCATCCACTTCGTATCAAATGTGAGGGTCTCATTGTTCTTTATGGCTGAGTAGTATTCCATAGTGTATATGGGCCACATCTTTTCAATCCATTCATCTGTTCTTGGACATTTGGCTGAGTCCAAGTCTTAGCAATTGTAAATAATGCTGCAATAAACATCGATGAGCAATTGTTTTTCTGACTGAGTGTTTTTCTATCCTTTGGGTAGATACCCAGGAGTGGAATTACTGGCTTGTATGGTAGTTCTATTCATAAATTTTTGTGGAACCTCAATATTGTTCTCCACAGTGGTTGTACTAATTTACATTCCCACCAACAGTGTAGAAGGGTTTTCTTTTCACCACAGCCTCACCAGCAATTAAAACTTTTTTTCTTTTCTTTCTTTCTTTTCTTTTTTTTTTTTTTTAATTGAATCTTAGCTGTTCTGACCAGAATTAAGTGATATCTCATTGTGGTTTTGATTTGCATTTCCCTTATGATAAGAGATGTTGACATGTTTTCATATGCTTTTGGGCCATTCATGTCTTCCTTGGAGAATTGTCTGTTTAGTTCATTTTCCCATCTTTTAATTGGAGTTTTGTTTAGTTGTTTGTTTTTGTGAATAAGCTGCTTGAGTTCCATGTATATTCTGATCATCAGTCTCTTATCTGAGGCATAGTGGGCAAATTTATTCTCCCATTCTGAGGGTTGTCACCTCACTCTAATTCTTTCTTTTGCTGTGCAGAAGCTCTTTAGTCTGATATAGTCCTGCTTGTCTACTTTGGGGATTATTACCTGTACTTTGGGGGTCTTATTTAAGAATGCTTTGCCTACTATGATGTCTCTAAGAGTTTACCCTGTGTTTTTCACCAGTAGTTTGATAGTTTGAGATTTCATATTTAGGTCTTTGATTCATATTGAGTTGATTGTTAGTGATGAAAGAGAGGTGTCAAGTTTTTTGGTTTTGTTTTTTGTTTGTTTATTTGTTTTTGCAGGTGAATATCCAGTTCTTCCTGCACTATTTTCTAAGGAGATATTTTCCTTTTTCCATTGGGTTGATTTATGCCCTTTGTCAAAAATTAGTTGGCTATATGTTTTGGGATTTATTTCTGATTCTCTAACCTGTTTCATTGGTCTACATGTCTGTTTTTGTGCCAGTACCGTGCTGTTTTGATTAGTACAGCTTTTACTATATTTTTAGGTAATAAAGTTAGATGCCTCTTATGTTATTCTTTTTGCACAGTATTGTTTTGGCAAGATGGCATCTTTTATAATTTCAGATAAATTTTATGATTACTTTTTATATTCTCTGAAGAATATCTCTGTTAATTTTATTGGAATTTAGAATTTGGGTAGAATTGACATTGTAACAAAATCTTTAAATATTTGATATTTAAAATTAATCAAGTTTATGGTGGCAGATACAAGTTTTTAAAAATTCTAAATTTTCTATAAAAACTCAAATTCCTTCCTTCCTCTTCTTATCTCTCTCTCTTTTTTTAGATTAACGAGAACACATATATATTTGACAATACTTTTTCTACCAAAAATTTTATTCTTTAATATACAGTCTATTACTTTATTTATTGTATGTGAACATAGTGGATGATCTAAATAAGAAAAGCAATGCAAATACCTAGAGAGAATTTAGCAAACTTCTCTTATGACCTTCATGGTTTAATCACTGTGTAACCAAATTCCTTGTCTATGATTATTTTATTTATGTGATTTTTGTACAATGGACCCCAAAGGTAAACTGTTTTTCATTAGCTATTTGCACTTAGAATAACAGTAGCTACTCTATGTTGAACTATTAGTTGAAACTTTGCTAAGTATTTTATATTCATCAATCCATTTGATTCTCACAACAGTTTTATGATGTAGGAATTATTATCCCTGTTGAATAGCTGAATGCCTGTAAACTATTCAGCAAAATGTGTTGAATTCGTGAAGTCATTTGTCTAAGTTTCTTCCTTCTACAATCACTTCCCCTGCCACCACCCAGTGAGTGGTAAAACCAAGACTCAAACCTGGCTATCTGCAAAGCTTAGTTTTATTACTGAGTGGTATTAAATATCCCAGTAGAACAAATATGGAACATTCAGCTCCTTAAGTCATTTAATTGATTCTGGAGGTTAATTTTCTGGATTTATTGATGTAGAGAGAGTTGGTGACTAATCCTCTGAAAAAAACTATTTCCTCTGCAAGGGCCTTAGGTCATTGGAGCATAGCACCACAGATCCATGGCATCAAAATCCCAGGTACAAAGAAATTTATTTTAGTAACTACCAGTTCCCCTTCCAGCTTACTTCTGCAATCATCCCCCTGATCATGTAGCTTAGTACCTATGTTTAATAAAATTATTAAGGATTTTTAAACATGTATTTTTATAACTAGAAGTCCTTTCTAAGTCCTTTTTATTAACTTCCTCCCTTCTATTTGCTTATCCATACTATGTACTGGGTATTTTGGCACAGATAGTGAACACAATTGCAAGAGTTTAAAAATAAACTTCAGAAACATTTTTTTTCAAGGATATAACTACATTTGTAGTGTTGGAATAAATTGCCATTATAATTATTTGATCTTTAAAAGTGTTTCAAAGTTCATTGGGAGAATTATAGAAAACATGCAAATAAAAAAAAAAAGTTTTATCTTAGAACACCTGAAAACCCATTAGTAATAAATTGAATTTAATTTCTACTTGTAATAAATGTAATAAATGCTTTATTTTTTTCTTCTTTCCGCTGATCAAAGTCCAAGAAAATTCCAGAAAGACACTCCTCCCCTCCTAAAGGAGGAGCATAATTCTCAAAGAGAATATAAAACTTGATATCATTACATCTCTCAGTATACTGAAATTTATTTTACACATAATATGATAATGTGACTGAAAATGCAACTTCCTAAAACTAGCGATGCTCTAATATTCCAGAATGTCTAACTTTGATATTGCCAGTTGGTACCTGTGAACGCAACATTTTAATAAAAGCAAACCAGTCAATTTCCTTGTCTGAGTCTTCACAGACAGATTTAAGGTTTAAGTATATTTCTGACACTTCTTAACTATGATATTTAACAAGCTAAAAGTATGGTTCGTTGTTGGAAAATAAGCTAGCAATAAGGCACATAAAAGCTGTTTGAGGTCTGAAAAATGTAGTACTTTTGAGGAAGGAAGGGTGACTTTTTTCCTGTCAATGAAGATTTCTAGTAGCTTAAATCTGTTTTTTTTTTTTTTCACTGTGGTTTAGGATATTTTCCTTTAATTTTTTTCCCTCTCCTGCAACAGTTTATATTAAACATTACCTGTCTTAGAAACAGTCCTTCGGTTCTCACGCCATGGGGTATTACTGATGAGATCCTGAAGGTTATGGTATCTCTTGTTCCGAATATTCTTCACCAAGATGGGATTTAATACTTAGCACTATGAATATAAGGAATTGTGTTTCCTTCCTGTGATTGATCACATTCCTATTTGTCATTTAAAAGGTATATTGTTTTCACTTGTCAGCCAAAGAAATCCTTGATGTTTATAAGATTTATCTTGTTGTCAACCTGTTGGGAAATTTAAAACCTTAAATAACATTAAGGGAATATAAATTTGACTTAGAATTATAAGTGGATTTTTTCCCCCAGGAGTTTTAGTTTTATTAAATGACATTGGTTTAATGATGAATTAAAACAACTCTAATTTACAGGTTTTGAATCTGTGTGAAAATCACTCAGCCTGATCATGCATTCCCTACAGGTCGCCATTTAACCTCTCCTAAGGTCATCATGTGGGTCTTTATGGGAGACTTTCTTTGATCAAAAATAACCACTATTTTGGCTGTTTATATTTCTATAGGGCCTATTTTTCCAAAAGATTTGCAATATTTGACATATGTGAGGGGGTCTTCAAAAAGTTCGTGAAAACGCATACTAAAAAATAGAGGGTTTTGGACATTTTTTGCATCAAATAAATAAAATGTTATTTATGATTAACAAAACTATATAAAGGGCCTTCAAACATTTCATGCAAAATGCATAGTATAAGAAAACTATACATAGATTTTTGAATGTTTTGTACCAGAATAAACTTGTTCTTTAATTCCATTTTCCTGCAGACTTCAAAGTCCTTTCATACACATCCTAGAATTTTATAATGATATGACTTTTTTCCTGCCAGTATTTCAATTTTTTTTTTCTGTATCAGAAGCTTCTTCCTTGGCCAAAATTAAGAAGCTTGTATCCATTAATTGGCCCTATGCTACTGAATATTTTGCTACTGTGTAGGTAAAATAAGCACTCTCATTTTGTGTTTGCTTTGATTATTAAGTACATATGGTCAATGTTGACTCATCTCTTAAAGTAGGTAAATTTAAAATAACAGAAAAAAAAAAGAATTTTAGATAACCTGAGAATATTTGATTATCAGCATTCACTGAGACCAGTTGCAAGGCTAAATTTAAATGTAGCCAAAGTTATTTCAATAGCCCTTTTGTATCTTAAGATTAAATCTGGGGACAGCAGTTGGTGTAATGGCTATGTCGCTGGACTCCCATGTAGTGGGCCACACTTCAAGTCCCAGACACAGCGGCATAAACTCATGCCAGGCACGTGTGCATGCGTGCCCAAGATTCTGAGAGGAGAATGGAGAAGGGATTGCGGTGTGGCCATCTCCTCTGGGGGGTGATTTCTTGCTTTTTTGTCTCTCTGTCTCTCTCTGTCTTTCTGGAGAGCACATGTACCCCATAGAAAAACCTCTCAGAAAAAAAAAAAAAAGAAAGACTATTATAAAGAAAAGTGATGATCAAGTCAATAATATAAATTATGTCAACACTTCACTCCAGGCTGAGAATACAGATTTTTTTAATTTCTAAAATGGCCTGCTTTTATCAAGGTCATGCCCTTGGTGTGTTTTCTATTCCATTTTTTGACATTTCAGGACAGAAAAGCACTTTGGATCAAATTTGCTGCATTTAACCATTGGCTTTATGGTAAGCATCTGTACTAGTGATATTCTCTCTTACCACTTCAGAACTTAATTTAGAGACTTTCAGAATATTGCCTGGGGCTCTGTGATCATAATGGCTTATACTTGAGATGTTTTACAGTCCATGCCCATTCTTTGTTTTCCACTGAGAACTGTGAGATGTACTTTATCATAGTTTACAGAATTCTTATTTAAATTACTGAGTTTCAGACTTCTCACTACCCTTTGAGGTAGGCAGGTTAAAGGATGTGGTTCTTTTGTCTTTTCCTCCAATTTTTTTTACTATTATGATTTCTTCTTTTCATTCAATAATTGCCTACCTTGTATAGTGAACAACATGGTTTTCCAAAGATGCAAGCAGTGTGTGATAACTAAATCAAGGACATTACCATGCACATCGTTTTCAATACAGAACTTTACATTCCTTCGTCTGTTAGTCACGTGTTTCTCCTCTTTACCCCTTCTAGACACCCTTTACCATCCACTCCTCTCCTTCACAATTTCTAGTCTCTACATTTATTCTCCCTACTATAATATCTTCATATCTTTCCATTTCTGCCAGAGTGCAGACTTTTGGTATATATATTGAGCAGGGATGTACAGTGTTTGACTTTCTTTTTTTAAATTTTATCAATTATTATTGTTATTTTAATTTGACCAGAGAGGGAGAGGGAAAATAAGAAAGCAACCTGCCAGGTTTAGGACTCGAATCACTGTGGGAGTCCAGTGCCCTAACCACCATTCCACCTGCTGGCCCCAGTATTTGTCTTTCAAAATATGGCTTATTTCTCTTAGCATTAGAACCCTAAAACACTCTAAAGCACTTGATTTTTCTCTAAAAAAGAAAATAAACTCTGAGTAAAGCAAACTGCATTCCATCGTTATTAAGAAAGATCTAGGGGCCAGATGGTGGTGAGTTAACAACACAAATGGACCCACATGAGAAAGGTTCTGGATTCATGTCTTGGGATGTCCCTATGTCAGCTGGAGTGGGGGGTGGATTGTGGCATGAAGACTGTTAAGACATCCACTTCTCTTTTTCTTTGTCTATGTGTCTTTCACTCACAAAATAAAATGAATGGGTATTAGGAAAAGAAAGTTGAAGCAAAGGCAAACTCCCGAGTTGTCTGAGATTGTCTATATAGTCCACTTTTTTGTTTCAAGGTTGTCAATTTTTCCATTTCAATATATCCAGAGGCCATGCCCATTCTTTATTTTCCACTGAGAACTCGGAGGTGTACTTTATCACAGTTACAGGGAAAGGACTATCAGGACAATAGCTAAGCATATTGAAAGGCAAAACTGCAACTATATAAAGACTCCCATTACAAACAGCTGATTATGTGCCAAGAAACTGGAGATCTTCGTTCATTTCCTCTGAATATTAATTGTGTGTCTTTGGACAAATCAAACAACCTGTCTGATATTTAGCTTCCTTATCTAAAGAATGAAAAGACTGTATAAGATTCCTCCTACACACAAAATTCTGAAATATTAGAAAAAGAATCCATGTTCTAAAAAATAAAATAAAATAAAACCTTGCTGTGTTGCTCCCTCTTAAAATCGTTGGAATGTGTTGCAGACTACAGTAGAATAGCTGCCAATTCTTAAACAATTTGGATGTGTATCACCAACTTAAATCCACCTGTGGGAATAGAGTTGGAGGCAATACACCATCTCAGCTTGCTCTGTTTGCGTTTTCAAAACCACTAAGGGAAGCTGGGTTAAAACTAGTTTTGGAAAAATACAAAAACTCTATATCAAACTTGACAAGAAAGATAACTCTATGGCATATTAATGACTTTTAATCATACTAGTAATCACATTGCATTGTTTAGGGATTCAATTATGTTGAGGGATTCAATTATGTTGGCACAAAAAATAGAAAACAATATGGTTAAAATTTAATCTGTTAAGATGCTTGAGTATGTGGCACAGGTGCATGCTATTTGAACATTTTTAAATAGTGAAGTATAAATTTTACATAATTGATAAATTGCAGGCTTGATTAGACTGACATCAATAGGAGTGCCTGACTCATTTGCAGTTTCTGAGTTTCTCTGGAGAGCTGTCTTGCCTCTCTTATCTTCATTCATCACCAGGCCCTGAACTTAGCTTGAAGAATTTCCAAAAAATAAACTGGTCAGACTCACAATGAACAACTCCATGCCTCTTCTTTCCTCTTTCTTCTCTCTGTTTCTGCCTGTTAAACAGATTGTAAAGAAGGGGACATACTTCTCAACAACCCCCAGCATTGCTGCCCACACACATATCGTTGTATCCAGCAGACTGGCCTGTGGTCAGTGCCTTTTTTTGCTATTCCTTTATATGACAAGGTCACCTAGTTCAATTCAGAGGCTAGATTCTGAACTACTACCTCTCTAGTTCCAGAAAGTAGCCTGCCATCCACACACATAATTAAAGAGGGCAGCAGCTTGGGTTCCAGAATAGTGATGCAGTATTTCGGGGAAGAGCCTGTTGGTATAATCAGTAGCACACCCACCTAGCCACAGCTATTTTTGGCTAACAGAAGGCTATTTTTCTTACTTTGTGGACATTCAAGGTCAAGTCTGTTCATTGCTTCTAATTTGAGTCTAAGATTCATCTATATCAAAATTACTCACACATATTCTAATGAGTACCAAACTGTGTCAAATGCCAGAGGACTTGTGTCAGTTTCCATAGTATGAAGAACTTGCCAATGACCTTGATTAAGTTTTTATTCTCTCTTTAGTTTAGCTTCCTGAATTGTAATTTGTAAAATATAATGCATACCTCCTACTCACTTTTAGGAAATCATAATTAAAAATGCCTTTAATAAATCTTAAGACTATTAGGAAAAAATTCTCTATAAATATATACTATTGTCCCACTAATTCATCTTCTATAATTAGTTGATTTTGGCGAATTTTTTTACATTTAAATTACATCTTTAGAAAGGTAAGTTTCTGAAGTGCTTTATTAAAAACAAAAACTTTTATCTAGCTCCTTTACCAGTTTTCTTCTTAAAAATATATCTCTTGAGTATACAGAAAAATAGATTGTCAACCAGAAGCTGGTAAGAAACTTTTGGATTCTTTGTAATTTAATAAGGAATACATTTTAATATCTAAGCATAATTTCATTTATTGTGGGAACAAAAAGAAATTTTTTTACCAAAGAACTTTTCAAAACTTATTACTAGTATACAGATGAAATGTTATCCACTTCTGATACCCCCATGTCCAAATGCTGTGTCTCTTTCCCAGAAAGTACAACATAAGTAGAGAAATTGGAAATATGGCTCCTTTCATGCACTTTCTAATTACAGGGTTACATTAGCATTACTAGGAAACTCTGTTTGTTTACAATTATGCTTCCAAAAGAAAGCAAACCCAGGAGCAGATGAGTAACAATTTAGGTCCAAGTGGAATTTTTTCTGTAAGTTACTTTTTAAGAAATTCTGAAAGATATTTCTGTGCTAATCCTTCTGGTAAAGGAGGACCAATAGAAGATAAAAATGTAATGCACTAATCTTTCACACCATTTGTAGCTATGAATACTCTGGCCCGTTGAGAATATAACTCTGCCAAGAGTATTTTGAATCTTACCATCTCCTTTCCTATCTGTAGTGCTTCAAGGAGTTAAAGTACTTCAGAAAGACTTGGAAAAATGGAGACCATCAAAACTTATTTCTCTACACTTTTCTGCACATCAACCAGGATGAACTCCCAGTAGACTTGTTTTATCTGAAAAGAATAGAGTTTAGCATCTGCTGACTGACAGGAGCCGAAAGACAAACTTTCAAGTCCTTTCTCCTAGCCTAGAAAGAGCAATTGTAGTGGAGAATTAATAAAAGTTACAGTTCATGTGATTCTGTTGAAGCTTTTTTGGAAGCTGTAAAAGTGGGCTTAGAGCATCTCTGCGTGAAAACTATCTCAGACACTTCACTGAAATGAAAGATGATTAGAAAGAGGAAAGAGGGGAAAGATTTGCATGGCTGAGATATGAATTCAGAGACCAGATTCCCCAGAGAGTATAACTTTCTGCTGTAGTTGCCTTTCTAAATACAGCCCCTGAAAACTCTTCATCTTTCTTCTTTCTCCTCTGAAAAGAAATTCTCATTTTGTTATGGCTACATTTCTCAGTATAGCAATTCAAAAATTTGTTTTACCTTTAATTTGCTTGACTTGTGATGTAGGTTTTGTTTATTTAATTTTCATTTTGGTAAATGTAAAATAAACCATATAAAGATTCTAAGACATTGAACACGTGAGTATAACTATCTCTTTAATATACTGATTTCAATTCCTTTGGATATATACCTAGACCCTAAACATGGGATTGCTGGATCCTATGATAGTTTTATTTTTAGTTTTTGCGCTATTAATCTACATTCTCACCAACAGCAAATGAGGGTTTTTTTTTTCTCCACTTCTTCAATGGCTAAGTGTTCATCAACAGATCAATGAATAAATAAAATATGATATACATGCATTCACTCAGAAACTCACACACACAACTGAACACTATTCAGTCTTTGAAAAGAATTGCCATTTGCTATAATGTAGATGAATCTGCAGAGCATTATGTTAAGTGAAATGAACCAGGTACAGAAAGACAAATATTACAATCACACTTGAAGTGTATATGAAATCTAAAATAGTCAAATTCATAGAAATAGAAAGTAAAATGGTGGTTATCAGAGGCCGGAGAGTGGAAAGGGAGTTAGAAAGAGGATATATGATCAAAGCATACAAAGCTTCAGCTAGACAGGAAGAATAAGTTTTAGTAATTTATTATAAAAGAATGACTGTAATTAATACTAATGCCATTGTATATTTCAAAATTGCTTAAAAAATAGGCTTTGTGTGTGTTCGTGTGTGTGTGTGTGTGTGTGTGTGTTTCCTTTGCTATAGGAAGCATGAACTTGCCAGAGAGGGAGGGGAAAGTGAGAAATCACCCACCAAGGGGGATAATCATACCACAGTCCCTTCTCTTCCATTCTGCTCTCAGGATTTTGGGCATGCACTTACATGTGCCCAGAATGTTTCATTATTGTTTTTCAAACCACTCGATCTGGGACTTGAACCACACAGTCAGCCAGGTGGATCTAGCTGCCCTAACCTGTACACCACCTGCTGGCCCCAAACTTAAATTTTAAGTGTTCTCGCCACATAACATGATAAGTATCTGAGGTGATGGAGATACTAATTACTTGATTTAATTATTTCACAATATAAACATATATCAAAACATTATATTGTAGTTAAATTAAAAGTAAAATGGGCCCAATCTCTCTAATACACTCCTTAGAATACTAAACTGTAGTCCTAGAAGCCACGTACTCACCAAGATCCTGAGAAACTGGAGGACTGGAGAACAGGGCTACGGTGTGATAAAACCTTTCCTATTTTTGCAATAGAGTACATGTGCTCGCCCGAGAGACAGAGACAAAAAGTGAGAAATCACCTTCCAGAGGATACGGTCATGAGGCAATCCCTTTCCCTCCATTCTCCTGTCTGTATTTTTGGCATGTATGTATATGCACCTTGTGTGAGTTTTAAGTCACTGGGTCTGGGACTCAAACTGTGGTCCACTTTATGGGAGTCCAATAATGTAACCATTATGCCATCTGCTGGTCCTATGACAAGACCCTTCTGAGGGTGTTTTCTCTCTCTCTTTTGCATGTGTCTTCACACTCTCTTAGTCATAAAAATAAAACAAGACAAGGCCAGGCCAGACGCTTATGCAATGATGATGCAACTGAACAGACAGAAGTCCTCTAGGTTTATGTTGCACAGCCTCCCTGTGCAACCAGGCATGTGTGCATGTGCCTATCGATCAGGTTGACTGAGGTTGGGGTTCGATCAAGGTATGAAGACCTGGTTGGGGTTGCCTTTTTCTCTTAGAAAATACAAACTTTTTAATAAAAATTTTAAAATCAATTTAATAGTAAGTACAAGAAGAAAAGATTTAAGGACAGATAGAATGGACAGGCAACTTTTTAACATTCAGCCATCTGCCAAAAGAGAGAAGTTCATTTCATCATTCTTTTCATCACCTTCATCTGGCATGTTTCTGTTTGCTAAGATCAAAGTTTTGACAGAGATGAAAGACCCCCCAACTTTACAGAGAAATATATATTACTCATGAAGAACTTCTTAAGTGAAAACATTCTGATTATAAATTCTTTTATTTTCATCTCTTTATCTAATAAATTTTCTCAGACATCTTACAAATGGAATGGAAAAACGTTTTATTTTTAGGTAGTTCAGATTATGGTTGAATTCAACACAGAGGTACAAAAATTATAATCAACATAGTTATTTTTTAAAAGAGATACAATTTGTGTCATGTAGACCAAAGATTCAGATCACCGAGAAATATGGCATTTTTATTAAGATACTTAGCACCGTGTTGACGCAATTAGCACATAATTTATAGTCATATAGGAAGCTGCTTTTATGTCCTTTAAAGGTCCCAGTGACCCTCCTACATCGTAGGGAAAAAGACATGCACAGGTTTCCAACCCTGATCTAACCAGAAAACACATTTGTTTTTGTTTCCACATGTGTGACTAGTTCTGTGTCACATGGAAAAGAATGTTTGCATATTGTTCATATCTTATTTACAGGGAAGCTCACAGATTCATTTTTGTTTTGCCTTTATCATCACTATAAAATATTTACCTCACTCTAGGAAACAGTATTTAGAGGCACAAACAGGGAGAAATTAAGAATCACTTAGACATTCCTGTCCTCAGGACCAGCAGTAATGGCTATGTCGATGGACTCCCATGTAGATGACTGCAGTTTGAGTCCCAGACCCGGTGGCTTAAACTCATGTCAGGTGCGTATGCGTGCGTGCCCAAGATCCTGAGAGGAGAATGGAGAAGGGATTGCAGTGTGGCCATTCCCCCGGGCCCAATCTCTCTAATACACTCCTTAGAATACTAAACTGTAGTCCTAGAAGCCACGTACTCACCAAGATCCTGAGAAACTGGAGGACTGGAGAACAGGGCTACGGTGTGATAAAACCTTTCCTATTTTTGCAATAGAGTACATGTGCTCGCCCGAGAGACAGAGACAAAAAGTGAGAAATCACCTTCCAGAGGATACGGTCATGAGGCAATCCCTTTCCCTCCATTCTCCTGTCTGTATTTTTGGCATGTATGTATATGCACCTTGTGTGAGTTTTAAGTCACTGGGTCTGGGACTCAAACTGTGGTCCACTTTATGGGAGTCCAATAATGTAACCATTATGCCATCTGCTGGTCCTATGACAAGACCCTTCTGAGGGTGTTTTCTCTCTCTCTTTTGCATGTGTCTTCACACTCTCTTAGTCATAAAAATAAAACAAGACAAGGCCAGGCCAGACGCTTATGCAATGATGATGCAACTGAACAGACAGAAGTCCTCTAGGTTTATGTTGCACAGCCTCCCTGTGCAACCAGGCATGTGTGCATGTGCCTATCGATCAGGTTGACTGAGGTTGGGGTTCGATCAAGGTATGAAGACCTGGTTGGGGTTGCCTTTTTCTCTTAGAAAATACAAACTTTTTAATAAAAATTTTAAAATCAATTTAATAGTAAGTACAAAATAAGAAGAAAAGATTTAAGGACAGATAGAATGGACAGGCAACTTTTTAACATTCAGCCATCTGCCAAAAGAGAGAAGTTCATGAAAGCATTCTTTTCATCACCTTCATCTGGCATGTTTCTGTTTGCTAAGATCAAAGTTTTGACAGAGATGAAAGACCCCCCAACTTTACAGAGAAATATATATTACTCATGAAGAACTTCTTAAGTGAAAACATTCTGATTATAAATTCTTTTATTTTCATCTCTTTATCTAATAAATTTTCTCAGACATCTTACAAATGGAATGGAAAAACGTTTTATTTTTAGGTAGTTCAGATTATGGTTGAATTCAACACAGAGGTACAAAAATTATAATCAACATAGTTATTTTTTAAAAGAGATACAATTTGTGTCATGTAGACCAAAGATTCAGATCACCGAGAAATATGGCATTTTTATTAAGATACTTAGCACCGTGTTGACGCAATTAGCACATAATTTATAGTCATATAGGAAGCTGCTTTTATGTCCTTTAAAGGTCCCAGTGACCCTCCTACATCGTAGGGAAAAAGACATGCACAGGTTTCCAACCCTGATCTAACCAGAAAACACATTTGTTTTTGTTTCCACATGTGTGACTAGTTCTGTGTCACATGGAAAAGAATGTTTGCATATTGTTCATATCTTATTTACAGGGAAGCTCACAGATTCATTTTTGTTTTGCCTTTATCATCACTATAAAATATTTACCTCACTCTAGGAAACAGTATTTAGAGGCACAAACAGGGAGAAATTAAGAATCACTTAGACATTCCTGTCCTCAGGACCAGCAGTAATGGCTATGTCGATGGACTCCCATGTAGATGACTGCAGTTTGAGTCCCAGACCCGGTGGCTTAAACTCATGTCAGGTGCGTATGCGTGCGTGCCCAAGATCCTGAGAGGAGAATGGAGAAGGGATTGCAGTGTGGCCATTCCCCCGGGGGATGATTTCTTACTTTCTGTCTCTCTGCCTCTGTCTTTCTGGCGAGCCTCTCTCTGTCTTTCTGGCGAGCGCAGGCGCCCTATAGCAAAAACCTCTCAAAAAAAAAAAAAAAAAAGAAAGAAAGAAAGAAAAAGAAATTCCTGTCCTCCAACACCAAATGTCCACCACAGTCTCCCTGGAAAGGTAGGAAATTACATTGGATTTGGATTTTAATGCTTGTGGGAGGACAGAAGTTAGCCTTTAATGTTCGAGAGAAGGAAGGTTTGAATAGAAACCTATGAAGACCTAGGTTCTCAAAAGATTTTATGTCAAAGGGAGAAAGTGAAAAAAAGAAAACTGCACAGAAATTTTGTATGTTATTCATTTAGCTTTGGGTAAGGAGCCTCCTCTTGAAGAAAAGAAAAGGAAAATTCTGTGCTATGTGTCCCAGGGGTTTATGGTTCGAGATCCCAAAGAAGAGAAACCAAGTACAAAAATTATTTGTTTGGGTCATTTGGCGCACATTGTGTGTACCACACATTGTGGAAGGACTGTCCCACAGTCGGGTAAGAACACCAAGAACTTTTGACATTAGGAAAATTACCTGAAGGATAATATAAAGATGTATGTTTAGGATGATTAAGGACAATAAGAATCAAAACATAAAGAGAATAATAGCAAACCCTGAAGAAAGAATAGGCTTATCTGAAATTCTAAGAATATTTTCTTTCCTCCTAAAGAACTCTTAATATCGGAAACCCTCAGGGATTAGCTCTCAGTTCTGTTCTCCATTTACTCTTACGTTCTTTTCTCTTTTTTTTTTTTTTTTCAGAGAGACAGAGAGATAGAGAGAAGGAGAGGAGAAAGCATTCACTATAGGGAATGGTCAATCCTCAATGCCTTCTCCTCCATCTTTCTCTTTTTAGGATTTTGGGCACATATGCATGTGCCTGGTGTGTTTTTCAAGTCCCCAGGTTGGGACTCAAGATATGTGGTCAGCCACATGGGATCCAGTTGCCTTAACCACCAGCCCATGAAACCAGCTTACTCTTATGCTCTTAATGATCTCTCTCTCTCGTAAACCTCAGACCTCTCAACACCTTCATTTGAAAATCTAAAGGACATTTAGAATTCAATACATTCACAACTGACCCACTGGATCTGCCTTAAGCATAGTTAGCCCATCTTAATTAATGGCTCCACTCTTCCTCTCTCTTCATCACTTCTATATCAACTTTTTTAGAATCCAGTTAGCCCTCTTCTCAAAGCAGAACTAGAACTGTGCTACTGCTCACCACCTCAATGGTTTAATCTCGTTCTGAGCACCCATCAGCATGCCTTTCCTTCCTAGACTCTCGCCCGCCACACATGAGCCCCATAGTCGGTATTCAACATAGGTGCCAGAAGTAAAGGAGACCTTGTCATTCTTTGCTCAAAGTCATTTTCTAATTGAACATTTCACTCAGAGTAAAAGCCAACATTCCTGAAAAGTTCTATGCTATTGTACCTGTTCTGGCCTCAATTATTCTCTTACCTTATCTCCCCCTAATCTGTCCTTGCTCCCTGGACTCCAGCCATACTGGCCTCCCTTCTGTTTCTCAGAACTCTGATCTTTGTAATTGCTGTCCTGAAATCTTCTTCCCCAGGTGCTCCCATAGCCTTCTTTCTTTCCTTTTTCAGATCTTATCTGATCCCTTCCCTTACCCCAAACTTCCTTATTCCCTCTTTCCTTCCCAACACTCTATATCCTGTCCTTTATTTTCATTTTATACTTCAGAAGTTATTCTCCTCATATAGTATAGTCTACTGATTTGTTTATTATCTCCTTAAATACAATAGAATATAATCTCCCTGTGGTTTGAGCTTTTGTATTCTTGACTGCTAATGGGATTAAAAAAAAAAAGAACTCAGTCACTGAATTGCAGCAGTAATGCTACACTTTGCCATGTTAAGGCTATGTCGGAAAGTCATTCTTTCATCTCTCAAGGTTTTCTTATATACTCCTAGCATGGCTATGCTACTGGCTGGTCCAAGCTGGGGAAGGATTGTGGCATGAATACCTTGTTTGGAGGAGTGCTGCTTTCTCTCTCTCTCTCTCTCTCTCTCTCTCTTTCTCTCTCTTCTCCCAATAGAATTGAGTAAGCTTTAAAAACAAAATAAAATTAAAACCTTGAGGTCCAGCTCCTGTGGCATAGGTGGTAAGACGCTCCTGAGTAATACTGGAGTCCCTTGAGAAGGCCTGGAATTCAGATCTGGCATCGACCTGAACAAATCAGGTCCGACCACAATTCTGGCTGACTAGAAGTTTGGGGAAAGGATCATGGCATGGTAAGACTCTGGGGTGGGGTGGGGGAGGGAGAGGTTTTTCTCTTCCAGAAAAAAAGAAAGACAGAAGAAAGGAAAGAAAGAAAGAGAGAAAGAAAGAAAGAAAAAGAAAAAGAGAGAGACAGAAGAAGAAAGAAAAGAAAGAAAGAAAGAAGAAAGATTTAAAAAAAAAGAAGGAAGAGGAAAAAGAGAGAGAGAGAGGAAGGAAGGACTAAAAATAAAAAATAAAAGCAATCCCTTGATGGGGTTGCCCCTATCAGTCTCAAAGATAACATTTTGGGGGATTGGTAAGAAAAAAACACACTATTTTAAACAAAAAATGTTTCTTATGCAGAGTTGTAGTATAAAATTTTTTTCAAATATAGTGTTTGATTAGATATAGAATGATAAGGAAAAAAATTAAGGTGACTTAATATTTTTAACCAGAGAACTGGAGTGGAGGAGTTTATGAATAAATCTGGGAATAACAGGGAAAGTTGTCACCTTGAGTTAGAAGATGGTACATTTATTCTGCATTTTAGACAAGTTATCTTTTGGGTATTTAAAGCAAAAAGTCTTATTAGTACTTTGGTCTTAGAGATATAGTTTGGTCTTAGTCTGAAACTTCTCTCTTTTGCTTATTCTCAAATTTGTTATAAAAAGTATTAAGTTTAAAGGTAGATTTTAAAAAATTATACAATTTATAAAAACATGAACATCCTAGACTTAGGAAAATGAGACTCTTCCAATTCTTTTAAAAGTAAATTTTAAACACTTTCTATTTGGTTTTCCTCTTTCTATTATACAATTATTTCATCGTATGACAACGTAATAAAAATTTGGATAGATTTTGCTTCAAGTATCACTACTTCTCATACTTAAAGTTGAAGAAACAAATTTATTTAGAGGGAGTTCTTGGATGGTCATTTAAAATGTAAAGGTTTGATTATCTGTCTGGTAATTTTTTTTATTTCAAAATGTGGTCTTTGATTTTATACCAGAAAAACTTCTAATTTTGCTTTATTAAGACGTTGCCTGATGGATTATGATATTGTCCATACTCTGGCTTGTGATCCATCTCGACATTGTCCAGGAGAATTTTACACAAATAACTTTATAAAGGTTTATATTGTTTCTTACCATCCTTATGGGAATTTGGATCTGGCAACCTTCTATTAAGTTGGTTATAATATCCAGCAAGAGTTGAATCAGGACACAAGCAGAGATGTATTCTACTTGAAAATCCATTTGTGCAACATTAGCAGAAGGTTTATGAGAGTATTATACTACTATTTAATTAAAGATCAGAGTTTCTTAATTCTTTGTGTGCATAAATAGAACCTGATTAGATTTCAAAAAGTAATTTAGGAATTATCCTTTCATATATATTTGAATAGACTACCAATATTTTAGTATTAGAGAAACTTAGGTGTTAACTTTGAAAATAAGTGAGATATATAGACTTGAGGGTCATATCTGCATGGATGCAAAATTTCATAACTTAATAGGTCACAGAAATATTTTATCACTTTATTTATTTATTTACTTATTTCTGTTCTCCATTCTCTCATCGTCTAAATATTTGGTCTGTTTTTCTTATCTAGCTATAATAATTTCCTTTGGGCATGACATCTAATCCAACACATTAGATATCATCAATGTGATGAAAACACTAAATTTGTATTTGCCATCCAGAACTCTCTCCTGAATTCAAAACCATATGTTCAATAATTTATATATGAACTTTCTACAATGGACTGAATGTCTTGTTACTTCCAGATTTTTGTGTTGAAATTGTAATTCCCAATATGATAGTACTTGAAGGTGGAGCAGTCTTCAATGAAGAAGGCCCTTATCAGAAGCCAATTGTGCTGGCACACTAATCTCAGACTATAAGCTTACAGAGTTCAGGGCTTATTTTATTGCTGCACAACATCTAAAAGCTTAAGGACCTTAAGCTTTATAGTTTTATATCTTCACACAATAAAATAATATCGTAGGAAAATTTTAAGTCAGTATTGAAGGTCTATTAGAAATTGTATTTTCAATGTTCTATACAATTAAAAGTTTATTTTCTTCATGACAGAAAGCATGTGTATGCACTTGTGAGAGGCAGAAAAAGAGAAGCACCCTTGACAGTCTGATCGCACTGTGATCCCCTTCCTTCAATCCTCCAGCTCATCAGGCTGTTAGATCTAGGTACACTTTAGGTTCACCAAGCCGCAGATCCAAACCCTTGGTCTGTGGCTTCCAGCACTGCAGCCCAGTACACTTAGGACTGTGCCACCTGGGATGGCCAGCTCTACACCACTGTAAGTGTCTTGGGTACAATATCTTCAAAGTTCTTAGTTAATTCCCAGGAACACTTAACTGAATGAACAAATACAGACTGAACAAGTGTGTGAATGAATGACATGTTTTGAAGTTATTTTTTAAATAAAAACTAGTTTTAAATTTTCCCTGGTTCAATTGTTTGTTGTTGTTGTTAAGAGAGATTGTTGCCATAGGGCATGTGCACTTACCAGAGAGACAAAAAGTGAGAAATCACCCCCCCTCCAGGGGGAATGGCCATACTGTAATCCTTTGTCCTCCATTATTTTCTTGGGATCTTGGGCACAAACACACACACGCTCGGCATGAGTTTAAACCTCTGGTCTGGGACTCAAACCATGGCCAATTACATGGAAGTTCAGCAATGTAACCATTACGCCATCTGCTGGTCCCATGTTTACTGTTTTTGAAGATTAAATTATACGGATTTTATTGAATTGTTTTCTCTATAGTTTACTGATACTTAAATCTTCAAATACTTTTCTTTGATACTTATTTTGAGATAATTATAGGTTCATGTGTAGTTGTCAGGAATACTACATAGAGATCCCATATACTTAGTACTCGGTTCCCCCTAATGATAACATCTTGCAAAAACAGAGTATAATACCACAACCAAGATATTGATATTGATACAATAAACAGACAAAAAAATTTCCTCATGTTGTTCTTTTATTACCACATTTTTTTCTCTCCCTTTCTCCATCATGCCTGGCAATCACTAATCTCTTCTGCAATTCTGTAACTTTATCATCTCAATAATGCCATAAAAATAGAATCATACAAATGTTTAGCTCTTTGGAATTGACTTTCTCTAGTCCTTATGATTCTTTGAAGACACACTCAGTTTCTTGTGTGTATCGAAAGTTTATTATTTTTAATTGCTGAACAGCATCCAATGGTGTCAAATATCATAGTTCAACCAACAATTCGCCTGTAGAAGGGTACCTGGGCCATTTCTAGTTGTTGGCTATTACAAATAAAGCCATTAGGAGTATTCACATAAAGGTTTTTATATGAACATCAATTTTCATTTTTCTGGAATAAATGACCAAAAATGCAATTTTGGGGTTGATTGGAGTTATATGCTTAGTTTTCAAAACCCAGAAAAATGTAAAAATATTTACAGAATAGCTGTACCATTTTACATTTCCAACAGCAATGTATAAGTGATTCAGTTTTTTCACATATATGCCATCATTTGGTATTCTCACTATTTTTCAATTTAAGCCATTTTTCTAGGTATTCAGTGATTTCTTATGGTTTTCTTTTGTATTTCACTAATAGGTAATAAGATTAAGCAGCTTTTTTCAAAGTCTATTTATTTCTCTCATGAGTAAGAGAGACACAGAGAGATAGAAAGAGAGAGAACTTCATATACTTACAGCAGGGTCTGGACACTGTGATCCAACTCCAGCCTTCAGCTTTCCCCAGAGGATAGGCAAGGATGTGCTCTGGACTTGAGCCAGAAACATCCCATGTGAGACTGCCTTGCAGAGAGTAGTATATTATCATTACATCACTTTCTGACATCATTGCATGACTCCCTGAACATCTATTAATGTGCTTAATTGTCACCTCTACTATCTTCTTTGGTGAAATGCCTGTTCATGTGTTTTGCTGATTTTCTAAATGGATTATTTATTTTTAGCTGTTGAGTTTGGAGAGTTCTTTATATTTTCTGCATACTATTCCTTTGTTGGATATGTGGTTCACAAATATTTCTTTTTCATTCTATGAATTAGCTTTTCATAATCTTAAAATGATTTACTTTTATAGAGCATATGTTTTTAAATTTGATAAAAGCCAATTTATCAATTCTTTTTATAAATTATGCTTTTGCTATCAAGTCTAAGAACTCTATCCCCCACGTTATAAAAATTCTGCATGTATTTTCTAAAAGATGAGTAGTATTATGTTTTATATTTATTTCCATTATACATTTTGAGTTAATTTTTATGTAAAGAATGACACTTAGGTCAAGGTTCTTGAGATTTTCTCCCACAGACAATATATCATCAGCTAACAGGGACTTTTGCTTCATTCTTTTCAAGTTGTCTGACTTGGATTTCTTTTCTTGAATTATTTACTCATTAGAATATCCAGCTCTTTGTTGAATAAGAGCAGCGAGAGCAGACATCCTTTCTTGAATTTAATTCTGATTCTCTCTCAAATTGTTGAGTTTACTTCAGTCTTCAAATTACATTTAGTTTATAAGGGTGCTGATCAGTGCTCTCTATTTCTCATGGGTTAACTTGCAAATAAGGCTGCAACCTTGCAAAATGAACAAGCTAGTCTTTCATTTCTCCCTTCAAGTTCCTAAAGCTAATATTAAACATTAGCACAAAAACGTAACTTGAGAAACACAAATTTCATTTCCTTTTGCCTTGGCACAGACTATGTAAAATTCTTTCTGTATGTAGAAATAATAAAATAGTTGACAAGAAAATTTCGATAGTCACAAGTGACCATTTTTTTTTACCTTAACTCCTTCTACAGTGTAAGGTGGAAAAAGGTTATAGAAAGAACTTCAATAGTGCAAAGCAGAGAACAACCACAGAATAAAGGTCTCAGTTAAAATGATAGACAAGAAGGACCAGCAGTTGCATAATGGCTACGTCGCTGGACTCCCATGTGGATGACCGAAGTTCAAGTCCTGGACCTGGTAGCTTAGGGTCATGCCGGGCATGTGTACATGCATTCCCAGGATCCCAGGAGAAGAATGGAGGAGAGGGGATTGTGGCGTGGCCATCCCCCTGGGGGGTGATTTCTCACTCTGTCTCTGTCTCTATCTGTCTTTCTGGTGAGCGCACGTGCCCTATAGCAAAAACCTCTCCCCCCAAAAAATTTAAAAAAAAAAAGAAAGAAAAACAAGATTTCAAGGTTTCATGGAATCTATAAATTGTAATATAAACAGACTACTTGAGGCACAATAAGTAGTATATGACCTGGGTGAGTATATTTACCTCAGAAGATCTTATTTGATAGCTTTAATTTTTTGGTGGGGAAGTAGTTTTTTGCTACAGTGTACTCACTGGAGAGAGAAGAAAGAGAGAGAGACAGAAAGTGAGAAATCACTCCTCGGGAGATGGCCTCTCTGCAATTCTCCTCCATTCTCCTTTCCAGATCTTGGGCATGCATGCACACACGCCCAGCGTGAGTTTTAAGCCACCAAGTCTGGGACTTGAACCACAGTCGACTACGTGGGAGTCCAGCGACATAACCATTATGCCATCTGCTGTCCCGATAACTTTAATTTTAACATAAGGATTATGTAACCTAACAAGTTTGGCACATAATAAATATTTAGGGATAATTTCATTTTCCCCCATTATTCTGTTAACCCAAAGTGTTTTTACAAAAGCATGCTACTACTGAGGAACAGAGAAGGCAGCATTTTGTAGAAGGTGCTTGGCTTTATGAGAAATGAAGACAATAATGCTGCATCACGATTCTGTAATTAAAACCATTTGTTCAGTAGGAAGCACAAATACAAATGGCCATTGATATAAACATATTTGATACATTGGATTATGTGTTAACGTATATATGCTAAACATCTGCTGAGACTGGTATTTCCCACACAGTGTGTGGCGGCACTTCTGTAAGAGAGGAAACAATTCAACACAGAGAATGCAAATCCATGTGACGAGAAAAGACCAATCGGTAACTAAGGGAGCAAAAAACAGAAGCCGTTCAGTCAGAACCACAGCAGCAGACACTTCCTAATGACTTCTTCCTAAGACTTAAACTAATGGAGAAAGAGTGGTAGTTTGCTCTAGAACTGGACTAAAACTATGCTTCAATAAAATCTAAAGTGAACAATTTATTGTGAGGGTATAACTTTATGTTTTCTGGATCTCAATAAATGGCAGATATTATTAAAGGATAATTTGTTTTATTTTATTTTTAATTAATTTTTAATGTTCTTTTGATTTATTCTTTCTCAGTAAAGAAGGCCTGTATCCATTTGGGTGGGCCACTGATTATACATTTGTTTACGAGTTGGCTTTATTAAAACTGCCACCCAGGAAAGATTCAAAATTATTGCAAATGTCAAAGAAGATTATAGCTGAAGTTTACCCCTGAGCAGTCTCAGTCATAAGAAAGTATTCCTGTTTTCTGACTGAAATTATTATTTCCATCCCAAAGCAAGGCTGAGAGGAGAATAAGAAAAAGTGCAATTTTTCTGGGTTGTTTAATAGCTGATCTTTGACTCCTACCTCTTTCAAATTTAATAACATACTTTTGAACATTCCTGATGAAGAACGATGTGGCAAATCAAGATGCCCCACCTGGCAGTTGCCCTTTTAGTTGGCAGGGTTGATGAGCTGTGTAATTAGATAAGTGTTCTCAGCAATTCCAGGGGTGCAGTAATGTTTTTCATCTTTTCCATTATTGTACATTTAACTATGAAGCATACACTCATTTGGCATTCTAAGCACTTTTGATTGATTTGCAATGTCAGAAAAAAATCTACAGATTATGCATTCCAAAAGATAAGAGGGAATTAATGTCTTAGGAAAAGTTTTTAGCATAGCTCCTATTGCCAACATTAATTTTTTTAGAATTAGTGTGTTTAAGTGTACAGAAGCAAGTAAACATGGATAAATGTAATCCAAATTAAATTGCTGAGAATATTATTTTCCATTTGGTTTGTTCTGGGCTTATAATGATTCTTGATGTACACTTCGAAGTATGTCCTGACTTGTTTAGAGAATGGTGAAATAATGTTCAAAAGGATACATCAGACATTCCCTTTGGACAGGCTGTTTTGTTTTGTTTTTCTCCAGTAGCTCATATAGATTTAAGACAAATGAAAACTGATAAAGACACTGAAAAAATGTAATATGAATTTTGAAGATGGAATATCAGAGTACCTTTTGTACAATAGTCTAATAAAGAATAATTCAAGCCTAATAAGAAATA
Organism: Tupaia belangeri chinensis; assembly: GCF_000334495.1. Taxonomy (NCBI): domain Eukaryota; kingdom Metazoa; phylum Chordata; class Mammalia; order Scandentia; family Tupaiidae; genus Tupaia; species Tupaia belangeri. The sequence continues at coordinate 787,442 of NW_006209642.1, forward strand.
CTAAATTAAAGGGGGGCAATACTAATTAAGGTTGGGGCTTAGTGCAATAAGAAATCATGCAATGTTTTTCACAACCTATTTTAGCTTTACCTACAAATTTGAGGTACATTACAATAATGACTACAAACAGTTGGGAAACTATAGCTCTAAAATCTGGTTGATCAAGGATTTGACAGTGACATAAGAAGCTCTTGCCCTTACTTAAACCACAATTTGTACATATCCATAGAGAAAATAAATATTATTTATAGGTTATATTTTTACTGAAACTGTAAGAAAAAAATGTTCTCAAGTTTGATTTAAATAAGTTTGGCAGAACTTTGCTTTATGAAATAATTAAATTGGCTTTTAGATCATATGTTTTCTTTCATTCATGATTTATAAGAGGCAAGTGTCCTATTTTAGACAGTAGGTTAGCTTTTTAATCAAATATTTAGAATCTCAGAAAGGCATTTTTAGCTGTTGAGAGAGAAATCGGATTTTCATCTAACAAGAAAACCTATTTGTAACCAAGGCCCAAGTAGTTCTTATTCAGGTTACATTTTAAGTAAATGCAGAACGAGCGGCTTCAAGAAAATGTAACGAGAAGTGGTGTGTACCAACATGAGACGCCGATGTACTTCTGATGCAGAGAAGTCTGTTCAGATAACAATACGAATCAGTTTCCAATGAAAGTGAATATTCACATAGGACTAGAACGCAGATATTCTTAGCTAAGGGTCAGGGAACAGAGATTATTAGGTGATTTTCTGTAGTTATGCCAAACTATAAGCAAATGTGATTCTTCTCTTTGGGGATATAGCTGTATAATTATTTAACACTTGAGGAATCTCAATTTCTGGTCGAGAAGGTAATTTTCTTGGTTTTATTTTAAGTCATTTTGAATAAAAATCTGTCCTTTTAGGCCATGATGTGTCTTTTGACTTTAGAATATCAAGTTCTATGTTTGTTTTTTTTTTTTTTTTTTTGATGGGTTTTTGCCATAGGGTGCATGCGCTCCCAGACAGACAGAGACAGAGAGACAGAAAGTGAGAAATCACCCCCTCAGTGGGGATGGCCATGCCGCAATCCCTTCTCTTCCACTCTCCTCTCGGGATCTTGGGCATGCACGCACACGCGCCCCGTGTGAGTTTTAAGCCACCGGGACACGAATTGCGGTCGACTACGTGGGAGTCCAGCGACATAGCCATTACGCTAACTGCTGGTCCCAAGTTCTAATTATCCATTTTTTTCCTTTATAAAACTCCAAAGAGGGGACCAGCAGGTGGTGTGGTGGTTAAGGTGCTAGACAATCCCACATGGCCAACCATGGGTCGAGTCCCAGATCTGGCGGCTTGCTTTTTTACTCACTCTCTCTCTCTGTGTCTCTCTCTGGTCAAATTAAAATAAATGAATGAATAAATAAAATGAAATAATTATTAAAAAAAAAAACTCCAAAGAGACCCAGTTGCAGCAACACAGCAGTCGTTGAATGCTCTGCAAACTGGAAGCCATGTGAACAATTAGGGATTGGTTACTGGATAGACTTGTCCGTGTGGGGTGTATATACCCTAGTTCTGGACTAGATGGGAAAGGCAGAGAGGAAGGTTGCAGTGTGAGACCCTGTTGAGGGTGTTTATCTCTCTGTCTCTCTCTCCAGAAATAAATTAATGAATTTTTAAAAAGAAGTTCGAAGAAAAAAGGTCATTAAAGCATTGATTAAAAAGCCAAAATTATTTGTACTTACAGGATTTATTCAGACATATCATGCCAGTGTCTAAATGCTCTGATAAATCTCTGGGGATTAATGGGGCTTCACTAAAGACCCTTGTGGAGGAGAGGTACGTGGGTTAGGGGTGGAGATAGAGTAGGCAATAATATTGTAAATTCCATGCTTCAGTCAGAACAATTCCATCTTTCTAATAGCATGCACGTTTCTATGTGAGCTTTAACGTAAAGAAAACATTCAAATCAAATTTAAATACCACCAGCTAAACTCTCAAATTTGCATGCTTTTCAGTGAAAATAGTTATAGGTGCTGAAGACAGTGTGGAAAGGGGCAAAGGGAGAAAGGAAGAGCACAGAGGAGGCATGACGTTAGTGGACGCAGAAATGGCTTATTTCACGTTGATGATAACATGGACAGTATTCTCAACTGGACTGGTCAAAGTATTTCATGTTGGATATATTCATTATACAAGCCAAATGATATACAGTGATTAAATGTTTAAAGAATAATGAGAATAAATAATAATAATATGAAAAAAATTATGAAAACCTATTTGATGATGATGATGTGGATAGTAACGTCTTTGTCTTTACTGATATACATGGTAAATGTGCTGGAATAAGAAATCTAATACATCGTAAAGACATATGTGAATCAATGTAATATAAAAATATTATAATAAATAAAATTTTAAAGAAATTTGCATGCTTTTCAAAATGATATTGTTTAGAATTTAATTCAAGGCAATTCATCAACAAATCTACCAATTTAAGTATCTTTTGTGTGCCTAGAACTTTTCTGAGTATTTAAAATTATTAGTAGAGCCGTGTATTCCATACACAGATTAATAATTGTTGAGAGAGAGAGAGAGAGGGAGAGAGAGATAACAAGAAGGGCCAGCACCATGGCCTACCTGTTAAGGGAGCCAGATCCCACCAGATCCCACACAGGTGATGAGCAGTTTTGAGTTCTAGACATGATGGCTTGAAAAACATGCTGGGTGCTTATGTATAGATGTCCCCCAGTACTGGCAGGATAGAAGAATAGAGGAGAGGAGATAATCATTCCCCATTGGGGAGTGCTTCCTTTCTCTCCCTCTCTGTCTCTCTTTTCACTATGGTAAATACACACATTCTCTGGCAATAAATAAATAATAAAGTAAGTAAAAAGAGTTTGTTCACTAAATTCTTCTCAAGTAGAGAAAAACCTTTGTTTAGAAACAAATTCAAGAGGACATGCGTGTTAAATAAATAAGGCTCCTGTCAATTCACTTGTCTTACTTGATATGGGACAAAGAAAATAGCTAAACTACTCTATAGTTTAAGAAGTAAGAAATAAACAGGGATTTAGAGTTGAGAGAGTGAAGAGAAGTGCTTAAAAAAGTTTCTCAAGGTTAGAATCCAGCAAAATAAAATATAAATCTGAGAGGAAATGATGTGGAAAATCAGAGAAAATGGTGAGCAGTGAAAATAAGAGAAAGTGGTGAGTAGTAAGCAAAGAAATTAGTAAAAAGTGTTGAGTTAAACTAAAACATTAACTCATAATAGAACTAGTCCCTGGGTCCATTAGGTGGAGTAGTAGTTAAGGTACTGAATTTCCATATGGCCAACTGCAATTGAGTCCTAGACCTCGTGGCTTAGGGGCTTGCTTTCTCACTTTCCCTTTTTCCATCCCCACCCCCCTCCGCCCCCACTTCCCTGTCTCTCCTAGTGAGGCCATGTGCCCTATAACAAACTTTAAAAAAAGAATAATAATGATTAATAAAATAATAAAAGAACCAGCCCCATAGTCTATTGGTTGAGCCAGCCAGACCCACATGGTTGACTACAGTTTGAATCCTGGTCCCCCATGGCTGGAAAAATACACTGTGTATGTGTGCATCCCCCAAATCCTGGCAGGATGGGAAATGTTATTCCAGCATGACCACACCCATTCGGTGCTGCTTTCTCTCCCTGCTTCTCTTTCTGGTGAGTGTACATGTTCTTTGGCAATAAAAAAGTTGACTCATAAAAAACTACAATTTGAATTTTTAAGAAATAATTAGTACAACATTTGATGTACAGGGCTACAGGGGGTAGGAGGAGGACAAATCTGAGTAAACAAATTCTCCTTATAAAATCCAAATTCTTAGATTGGGTTAAGAAACATACTGTAGGGACCAGCAGATGCAGTAATGGTTACGTTGCTAGACTCTCACGTAGTTGACCATGGTTCAAGTCCCAACCCAGTAGCTTAAAACTCATGCAAGACAAATATACAAGCATGCCCAAAATCCTGAAACAAGAATAGAGATGGGAGAATGGAGAAGGGATTGCAGCATGGCCATCCCCCTGGAGGGTGATTTCTCTCTTTCTGTTTCTCTTTCTATCTGTCTCTCCAGTGAAAGCACATGCCCTATAGCAAAATCTCTCTTAAAAAAAAAAAAAAAAAAGAAAGTAAGATACCATAAAGGCAGACTAAGTAAAGAGAGAGAGAAAGAGAAACAAAGAAGGAGAAACAAAGAAGAAAAAGAAAGAAATTGTATATTAAAGAAGTTTGATGTAATATATATTAGCTGTGTAAATACCTACGATACACAACAAATGTAATTTTTCCCCAGATATGTCTTAGACTAGTCTTTGAAAGTATTAGATTGGAAGGATAATTTCAGGAAGTTCTAAGGAGAAAAGAAAGATTTTATATAGATCACATTTTATGACAATAATACTATTAAAAATAAAGTTTAAATGTACCTCATGGGAATTTAAAAATTAAAAATACTATGACAGGGATCAGCAGATGCCATGGTTGTTAATGCTCTGGGCTCCCATAAGGCTGACCACAGTTCAAGTCCTGGACCCAGCATCTTGAAAATCACAGTGGGCCTGTGTGCATGCATGCTCAAAATCCTGAGAGGAAACTGAAAGAGTTGTAATTATGGTATAGCCATCCTTCCTGAGGTGTAATTTCTCACTTGTCCTCTCACTGTCTTTTTCTGTCTCTCTCTGGCAAGCACATGTGTTCTTTAGCAAAAATCAACAAACAAAATATTGACAAGCTATTTAAAAATAGATAAGAATAAATGTTTCTAAATGGTTCCAAATTGATATTTTATAAGTCTACACGCTCAAAAGAAAGTAACTTGGCCAACTAGAAGAGCAGATAAACATACCTACTGATAAACTCAAAGTAAAATATTCATTAATAAGTTATAAATATTTATTAATAGATTCAAAAATCAAAACAAATTAGGTTTGCTTAAAAATTCATTCTTTCAACAGGATCAATAAAGCAGAAAGAAATGGAATCAAGCTTGCAAGTCTAATCAAAGAAATGAATCATGCAATTTAACGTAAATGAGGATCACACAGTAATAGAATATTAAAAATGGTACCTGATGTCTTGCTACCTGTAATAAAATGCTATAGGAAAGAGAAGATAAAGACCAAACCACGTAATATAAAGATGTCCATGTTTCAATGTAAAAAAAAAATGTATTTTTGTTGTTGTTGTTGTTCCCAACCTCTCTGAATAACAAATGACCCTAAAGTTAAGAAATGACTCTGGTATCAATGGTGATGTAGTGGTTGAGGAGCTGGATTCCACATGCCCAACTGCATGACTGGAGTCTTATACTCTGTGGCTTGAAAAACATGCTGGTTCGTGTGTGTGCATGCACAAAGTCTCAAAAGGAGGGAGAAATTGGTGAGGAGGGATTAGGGCATACACACACACACACACGCACATCTCCCATGGAGGTTGCTTTCTTGTTTCTCTCTCTGATTCTCTCCACAAACACATGCTCCTTCTGGCAAATTTAAAAAAAAATGTAATTAAAAAGGATTAAAATGAAAGTGAGCTATATAGGCATTAAGGTTAATTTAAACTAATCCTTTATGACATATTGTAACTATTGAGACTGTCACCACAAAAATCTCAGATTAAAAAATTTTAGCATTCTGCTGATCATGCTTTATAAATTAATGAAACACGTTTTCTGTAACTTCTTTTTCTTTATTTATGATAGAACATGTGCATGTGAAAAAGAGAGAGAGAGAGATCTTCCACAGGGCTGGGTACTCTCGTCCAGTCCTCCAGCCTGTTGGATCCTCATGTCTGGCATGTTTCAGGCAAATCTGACTGGGGATTCCAACCACTATTGCCGCACGGGATTCAGTTTCTTTCGAGCAGCTCTTTACCACTGTATCTGAGCTAGCCCAAATTAGTGAAATACTTTTATTTTAACTCATACCATGCTAAAATAGTTAAGAAATGAAAAACTTAAGTGTATAGCAGAATGCTTTATTTTCACAGATATTTTTGAAGCAACCCTGGAATACATTGGTTTAGCTTTACATAAAGTATGACTTAGAATGTTTGAGAAGGTTAAAAAAAAAAAGCACTCAAAAATCACAATTTTTTTTGATAGTCTTTAAGAATATACTATGTGAACAATCTCTTCAAAGTGGAAAGACTTAAAGTATGTATTTTCCCTGTGTTGAAATATCACTGGTTTGCTTTTGGCAGAAAACACACTAACAAAAAAGTGTTCAAAAGTTGTTTTAAAAGGTATTACTGTGTGGGACCAGCAGGTGGCATGGTGGTTAGGGCGCTGGACACCCCCACATGGCTGACCACTGTTCGAGACCTGGATCTGGTGACTTGTTTTCTTGCCTTCATCTCTCTCTCTCTCTCTGCATCTCTCGCTCTCTGATCAAATTAAAATAAATGAATGAATGAATAAATAAATTTAAAAAAAGGTATTACTGTGCTACAAATGACTTATCAGACTGATCATTTTATTAAATCTGATCACATTTTATTAATTCTTTGTTATGAATTTAGCCATGAAGCAATTGGTGCAGCATAGTTGTTAAAGAACCCAGGTGCTAGAGCCAGAATTCATGGTTTCCAGTTCAGTCTGCTGAGTACCCGCTGAGGAACATGGACAAGTTACTAAACCTGCCTGTAAACAGAATAAAATCATGATCTGCCCTATAGAGGAAAGTGAGGGTTAGATTAATGTATGTAAAGCCCTGAGCACAGTTTGGGCTAATTACTAAGAACAGTGTCTTTTTGCTCATGCTTCTTATAATATAGTAAAACCAAATGAAGTACTAATTTGGTACATAGAAATCTCATTTCTCCAGAAAGATGCTCAGAGTTCGTACATAATGTTGTTGTTGTTTTTTTTTTTTTTTTTGCTATTGTTAACTTGTCTTTCCTCAACTATACTTACAGCTCTGCCCCACCCACTTTCAAGATATGTACTATAACATCCTTTTTATCTTTCAATTCATTATGGCTATGATAATAATGTTTAATGATCTTTTTGTTTATTACCAGGAGCACTTGTGTTCACTTGAGAGTAAAGGAGAGAAAGCACCTCCCAATGGGGACGTGGTCCTCCCACAGTCCTTTTCCCTTCATTTCTCCATTCTGGCAGCATTTGGAGCACACAAATTCACACACTTAGCATGCTTTTCAAGCCACCAGGACCAGGATTCAAACCATGATCAGATATAGGGGAGCCAGCTCCTGGTGCATAGTGCTTATTCTGCTGCAGTATGGGGCAGACCCTCAAAGATCTTTTCCTAAACATTTGGATGTGTAATATTTTGTATCATGGACCTTCTAATTTGGCCTGCAATAGGTCTCAGGAATATTTTCTTAGGTTGTTATTAGGCATATAAATACTCATAATTGCTATATCTTCTTATTGTATTAGATGTCTTGGTCTCTTGCAAACTTTTCTGGTTTAAAGTCTATTTTATTTTATGTTACTATAGGCTCCCTGTTCTGTTTCAGTTCTTATTTGCAAAAAATATCTTTTTCCATCTTTTCACTTTCAACCCCTTTTGAGTCTTTGGAACTAAAGACAGTCTCCTCTAGATAGTATATACTTAGGTCATATATTTTTTTAGTCCACTCTGCCAATTTCTGGTTTTTGATTAGAGAGTTTAATTCATCTACTTTTAGAGTAATTATTGATAAGAGAGACTTACTTCTGTCATTGTGCTATTTATTTTCTGTATGCCTTATAGCTTTTTTTGTTGTTGTTTCTCATTTCCTACATTATTGTTTTCCTTTGTGTCTAGCTGATTTTCTGTTGTTGTTCTAAAACATTTTAATTCCTTTTGTTTATATTTTGTAACTTTTTTCTTTTTGGTTACCTGGGGATTACTTTTTTATATCCTAAGGTTATAACATTCTAATTTATACCAGTTTAACTTCAATAACATAAAAACTACACCTTTACAGTTCTATCACATTCCTTTCAGATATTGATGGTATAAAAAGATGTATATTATATCTAAAATTATAATCATTAATTTATAAATATATGTTACATATATATACATAAATCTCTTAAATTATGTCAAAATAAAACATGGAATTACAAATCAAAGTTACAATAATACTAGCTTTTAGACTCTGAAATTATCTACAAACAAAAAGTGGTTATAAACTATTGTTTTATTAATGCTAGTTTTTATAATTAATCTTGTGTTTACCTTTTTGGTGACCTTGATTTCTTTGTACAGCTTGGATTTATTGCCTGCTGTTCTATTTAGTAATTTTTTTTAACTTCAATCTGCAAGGTTCACAAGCTTTTTTTATTTTTAAGGTTTGTTTTTTTGCCTTAGGGTACATGTGCTTGCTGGAGAGAGAGAGACAGACACAGTGAGAGAAAAAGTGAAAAATCACTGCCCTCAGGGGAGATAGCCATGCCACAATCCCTTCTCTGCTATTCTCCTCCCAGCATCTTGGGCACACATGCACACACGCCTGGCGTGAGTTTCAGGCCACCAGTCTGGGACTCAAAATGATGTCGACCATGTGGGCGTCCAGTGATGTAACCTCTACACCATTTACTGACCCTCCTTCAGCATTTTACAGGGCAGGTGGAGTAATAACAAACTCCCTCAGCTTTTACATCTGGGCATGTCTTAATTTCTCCCTCACTTTTGAAGGACAATTTTGTCTGGTTTTGATCCTTGGTTTATATTTAAAAAGGCATTGGTCCTGTAAACCCCCTAGAAGTTGCCTCAGTTCAACAGGGGAGGGCTATAGCAATAGCTGCTCATATCTGCTACTGCACCTCTCTTGGTGCTCAGAAAATGTTTGCTGAGATATGCCACTTCAGATATCAAACTGAGAGCACCTGGGAAGCAGCAAGCTAGCAGGACTTTGTCTTTTGTTTGTTTGTTTTGTCTCTTTTTTCTTTCTTTCTTTTTTTTTTTTTTTAAATCTAAGGGCAGTTCCTTTTTGTTTTTATCTAAGGGCAGTTCCCTTCCCAGAAGAGATACCACTATTAGGAAATCTCATTAACCAGAAAAGATTAACCACAAGATAAAAGAACAAATGCTGAACACCTTACTCAGAGCCCAGACAAACTTGATCCAAGGCCATTGTCTGTTTATTGGGCTCATTCATCTCCCTTGAAAATAATTCATTCCTCCTCTAAAATTGTCTACATTCCTCACTTCTTCTCCTCTATGGAAAGGATGTTTAAGCTTCAATCATCTGCCTCTTTGTGTTGCATAATTTGTGTGATTTCCACAGGCTCACACGTTAATAAATCTGTATACTTTTTCTCCTGCTAATTGGTCTATGGTCAGTTTATTTCTCAGACACAAATATCAAACATAGGGTCAAGAGAGGAGGTTCTCTCAGCGTAACACCTCTGATCAGATTCCTGGTATTTGGAGGGCAGGATACTTATTGCCCTGACTCCCACAAGTGTGTACAAATTGCCTCCAGAGCATGTGCTCAGCTGCTGTCTATGGGGCTGAAAAGTAGAGAATGAGTATCTGGTGCCATGCTCAGACTAATGCTGGTTAAAATGAGCTGCAACTCACTGTCCAAGCCTTCTCCTGATGGTTGCAAGGTTTTGTAGACCTGAGGTTTCTAAAATAGCAACATCAGCCAGATTTGGTCAGTGCAATTGTTGTCTAGGCGGGGAGAGATTCCTGAAGGTTTCTACTCAGCGTCTTCTCAGAATCTCCCTCTGTAGATAACTTAAATCTGGTCTATAATATTTGGTGATTTTTTTTTTAGCTTTTTAAAAATTGGTTATAATATTTTGGTATTAGAAATTATAAAATTATTTATATGCAAAGTATTTTGTCTTCGTGTTTTCTTTCACTGGTTTTTAACTTTAGAAAGTCCTTACTCATTCTGAATTTGGTCAAAGGTTCACTCACCCATATGACTTTTTATAATTTCTATACTTAAAAAAAATTAATATGTGAAATAATTTAGAATCAGCATTGACACATGGCATAAGGTTAAGAGCTAAACTGATTTTTCCAAGTAGCTAGCAAAGTGTTCCAGCACATATGTTGAATAATCCTTTCCAAACTTAGCAGTAGTCTCTCTGTCACACACATGGACATGCATGCACATAAATTCATACATGGTTTCTGTCAGTATTATTTATTCTTTTACTTACATTTTTAAGTGCATTTATTTCTTCCATATGAGAGAGCTAGAGAGATAGTCACTTTCAACATTGTTTTCATGCCATGAGACCCTTCTGGTTTCGACCGACCCAGATCATAGGCAGACATATGTGCCTGGCATGTTCAGGGAGGTCCTGAGTTGCAAACCCAGAACCTTTCTCATGTGGGTACAGTTGTATGACCGCTGTGCCACTGCCTGGGACTCTTGAACTTAATATGATAATCTTGTATATTCTTAACTGACATACTTCTTAGAGAAAAGAAATTTGTGATGAGAAGTTCAGAAATATAATTACCAGTCTGGAAATCTTCATAAATGTAAGCACTTCATACATTTTACATTGACAATTGACTTCTTTGTTGCCCATCAAAGAAAATGTTTAATTTTGCTCTTTTATTCTCATAAGATCTTCCTGACCACTTCCTGTTTTTTACAAGGTGTCACCCTTTCTTCTCTGATATTGACTTCACCATAGGATTCCACCTCTCCGACATTCTTCAGTCCTCTCTTTGGTGAGTTATCCTGTACATGGTGTTTAGGCATCAAATAGGAGGTTTTTCTATCTCCTAATATATATTCTTCCCAAATGATCTTCCTGCTTAATTGACTGATGACCAGTGAAATCCACATACATTCATTTTTATCCATTTCCCATCACTTTTCTAAGTTCCAAAACCATATGTCTCATTTCCTACAAATAATTCCACTCACATGTGCCATAGACAGAGGACAGTAAACTGTGTTTACATGACCTTTCATTGCTCCTCCACTATTCTCATTCACACAAGCCTGTTCCTCCTTTATTTTATCCTTGGCACCTAAACAAGAACCATAATAACCACGTTAGACTCCTCCTTTTCCAGGACCAGCAGATGGCATAATGGTTACATTGCTGGACTCCCACTTAGTTGACTATGGTTCAAGTCTCGGACGAAAAAGCTTAAAATGCATGATGGGTGCATGTGCTTGCATGCCTGAAATCCTGAGAGGAAAGTGGAGAAGGGATTGTGGCGTGACCATACTCCCTGTGAGGTGATTTCTCCTTTTCTGTCTCTCTCTGTCTCTCCAGCAAGTGCATATGCCCAGTGGCAAAATCTCTCTAAGAAAAATAAAATTAAAAAACTCATGCCAGGCATGTGCGTATGTGTGTGTGTGTGTGCCCATGATCCTAAGAGAAGAATGGAGGAGAAGGGATTGTGGTGTGGCCATCTCCTCTGGGTGGTGATTTCTCTCTTTCTCTCTGTGTCACTCTCTCTCTTTCTCTCTCTCTGGTGGTGAGTGTATATCCCTATAGCAAAAGTCTCTCTAAAAAAAAAAAAATCCTTCTTTTCTGATTGTCATCTCATCACACTGGCTAAGCCTTAGTCTCCATCTCCACCTCCACTTCCAGTGCCTTGGTTCAAGCTCTTATTTTTTATTTTCATTTTTAAATTTTCTCTTTCTTTCTTTCTTTCTTTCTTTCTTTTTCTTTCTTTCTTTCTTTTCTTTCTTTCTGTCTTCCTCTTTCTTTCTTTCTCTTGGCTATAGGGCACATGCATCATTGGTGAGAGACAGAAAAACAAGGAAATTGAAAAATTACCTCCCAGAGAGGATCGACGTGCTGTAATCCCTTCTTCTCCATTCTCTCAGAATTTGGGGCATATATGCACATGTGCTTGGCTTGTTTTTCAGGCTGTCAGGTAGGTCTGGGACTCAAACAATGAAGTTGGCCATGTGGGATCCAGTGCCGTCACGACCATACCACCTGCTCACTGAAGGCTCGTAGTATTTCTTACTTGAATTTCTTCAGTGGACTCCTTCCTTGTGTGCCTTTACTTTCTCCCTTCTCAAATCTCCATACAGAATATGAATAAATCAGTTTAATACTCTCTTCTTCATCCCCCCGATATAATTACCTTTGATTATATCCTTTCTCTATATACCATGATAAGCTCTACTTCCATTTAGAACTATGTTACAAAAATGTTATTATATTAACTCATTTGCTTTTAAGTCTTTCAGTTGCTTCCCAGACAGAAAACATTCTTCAGGATCAGACTCCTGACTCTGTCACATCTGCTCCACCATGCTCAGGGAACATTAACACTTTTACATAAGTCTCCAAATCAGTGATTTTTAAAACTCTTTTTTACCCTGCCCGGTCACTCCTTCCTTTGTCTTTTAAATCTGTCCAAAATATTCCTCTTCCTAGAAACATTCACTGAGTACTTTGTAAGTTGGAACAAGTAGAATGAATGAACAGTTAGGAATAGAATGTCATCTGCAGTATTAACACTGAGCCTTGGGTTTCTTTTTTTTTCTTTTTTTTGAGAGGTTTTCGCTATAGGGCGCGTGCGCTTGCCGGACAGACAGAGAGAGACAGAGAGATAGAAAGCGAGAAATCACCCCCCGGGGGGGATGGCCATGCCGCAATCCCTTCTCCTCCATTCTTCTCTCGGGATCTTGGGCACGCACGCACATGCGCCTGGCATGAGTTTAAGCCACCGGGTCCAGGACTCAAACCGCGGTCGACTACACGGGAGTCCAGCAACATAGCCATTACGCTAACTGCTGGTCCCAGAGCCTTGGGTTTCTAATCTGTATAATTTACACCTAGTGGCCCAATATAGAGCATAGGAACCCAAGCACAGTGCTTGACAAATATTAGGTACTCTAGCAATAAATATGTGACTTTAAGGTTTTGTATCCATTTAGAGATTTCTTAATAGTCTTTTGGCATTTTACTCATTTTATCCCTTCAAAGTTTGTGACAAACCTTGTAGGCTCCTCAGGAGAGCATTAACAGCATGATCTAGGAAACAAATCCTCCTTAGCTCATATGGAAACTATCTCCCCCTGACCTCTTTATTTACTGAAACCTAATAGGGCTACATCACATATGAGGCTGCTCTTTGTAAACTTGCTGACTTTTATCCATTTGGCTTCAGAGTATGACTTAAAGTGTTTTTATAGCTCACATTGAGAATGTTTTTACTCAATTCTTGTAGAACATGAGCCATATAATAGGTTCCACGAGTTCATCATGAGGTTACTGCTACCTTCATACCATGACTTTCTCTCTCTCTTTTTATGTATATTGTGCGTGAGTTCTATCCATAACCTCCAATAATTTTACTCTCAAAGATTAAAAAAAAAAATCCTTAGAGTGTTAGTGCTTAGACTCTAGATTCAAATTGCATGGATTCAAATTCAGCTCTGCCACTTAATAGCTCGTTGACCTTATACGAGTCATTTTTATTTTCTAAAATCTATTATCCCCACATACAAAACAGGGCTAATGGGATGGCTAGAAGGATTTAAAAAGTGTAATTTAAGATTAGCCCAGCAGCTCAGAGGAAGCAAGGAAAAATAAAAAGCCAGAACCCACATGGCCAACTACAGTCTGAGTTCTAGCTCTGGCAGCTTGAAAAACAACCCCGTGTGCATGCATGACCCCAAATCCGGATGGGGTGGAGTAATGGAGGAAAGGGATTCCTGCATGACCACACCTCATGGAAGTTACTTTCTCCCCCCCTCCCTTTTTTCTCTGCTGAGTGCATGTGCCCTGTGGCAATAAAACAATATTTTAATCTAAAAAATATAGTTTACACGATGTATTTAATCCAGTACACGTTTTAGAGCAACAGCAATTAAAATCAAACTGTTTTATTCTTAAAAATAAAAAGTAGTTTGCCTCAGTTAGTTTCCCTTTCTCTATCTAACTAACGTGCATTAGAAGTAATAATTCAATAACAAACTTAACTCCATTTTTCTGCAGATCTACACATAAACAGGCCATTTTGGTTATTATTAAACAGCATATTGTCAGTACATCCAAACTTGAAAAGTGTTCCGCTTCACTTAGAGTCACATGTAATTCTCATTTATTTTTTATTCCAGAGGTAACCACACATGTTTTAAGTTCAGAGAACAGATAGAACTTTTGGTGGATTTTTGAAAGAATTTCTGATGAAGAAAACACAATAATGTCTGGACATCTGGTAAAATTCTAAGCCCACAAACACATACTTTAAACATACTTTTTTCCTACAGGGAACTATAAAATTGCCACACAACCTCAATCCTCCCATTTCTAATGCTTAATAATATATTACTTACTTTAAATCTGTTTCATTAAGGACATAATAAGTGAATAATGGAACAAAATGTTATTTTAAAAGAGAACCCAGGTTTTTTATCTGTTTAGTTTTGTTTTGTTTTGTTTTTGTAACTGCAACTCTGAATAGGTTCATCCTTTTTTGGATCTGGAAAATTCAGAAGACAAGGGTGTAAGACTTGGGGTTCCTGTATCTTTGGTTTTAGTTTGGACACAGAAAAGAACATCAAAGGAACTATGGGTGAGAAATCAGTAAACTGTAAAGAAGTGCTTTTATTAAAGGGTCCTAAGTATTGGAACCTGTAAGATCCTGGTTTTGGATTGTTTGGGGTGGGGATCTACAGGGAAATGCTGGGGCCGAGGTGAGTGGAGAAGGGAATGTTCTCAAGAAATTCGGATACCTCAACTCCCTTGTGTGACTGGAGTTGTTTGCAATGGAACAGACTACATATATTACAGTGGTCCCATAAGGTTATCACAGAGCTGAAAAATTCCTGTCTACTCCTAGTAATTGTTGTCAGAACACAACATCCCTCTTGTGTCTGCTGATGCTGTTGCAAACAGCCTACCGAGCTGCCTACCAGTCATATAAAAACATGGCACATAAAATTATGTGCTGTACACAATACTGAAAATGATTAAAAAGTACTTTTATTGGTTTGTGTATTTACTACAATATAGGCTTTTTAAAGTTTATCATATTTGGGACCAGCAGATGGTGTAATGGTTATGTCACTGGACTGCCAGGTAGTCTACCGTGGTTGGAGTCCTGGACCTGGTGACTCAAAACTCATGCTAGGCACACGTATGTGCATACCCAAAATCCTGGGAAAGAATGGAGAAGAAGGGATTGTGGTGTGGCCAAACCCCCCCGTCTCCCCGCCCACCCCACCGCAGGTCAGTTCTCATTTTCTGTCTCTCTGTCTCTGTTGAGCTCATACACCCTATAACAAAAATCTCTCAAAAAATTAATTTAATTTATTTATTTGCTTTATGGGAAAAAGATACAAAGAGAGAGAGATAGGTCCCCTGAGAAGATTACACTATGCTACAATTCTCCCATTACTCCTCCAAGTCAACCAGGATTACAGCCTCCCATGTGCTTAGCTTGCTCAAGGTGGCCAGAGATCTAAATCTGTGGCCTTCCACATGGCTCCAGCAGGGCCCAGTGGCACCCCACTGACTGCTACAGTGGCTGGGCCTACACTATAGTTTTTTGTTAGAATATACTCCTTCTACTTCTTAAAAAAAAAATTACTATACAACATTATGGCCTGTTACACCAGCAACAGCTTGACATATCTCTTTACTGTGTCTCTTGATTGCATCATTTCTTGTGATTGATTTAATCTCCCGTTTTTTACAAAAAGAGATTGAATATCTAAGCTTACAAAATTATGAGCCCGAGCATACAAAATCCACTGCTAATGTTATTTTGCCAGGAAGAGGGCATTTTAAGTGATTTTATACACACACACAGACACACACACACACACACACATAAATATGCTGTACCATCTAGGTGCTATACATCTAGGTTTTATAAGTTCATTCTGTGATGTTCTCACAATGTAAAAATTCTTACTTGTGGGAAGAGTTATTTCTTTACCGTATTTTTCATAACATGAGCAAAAGTCTTCTACCCATTATACCTCCTTACCAGTGTTCTCCTCATTTATTAATATGACTAAACAACAATGACAATACACCTTTGGTAAGCTGTACCCTGAAGTGGCAAACACTTTTTCTTTCTCTATTTAATAAGTACTGACTCATTCTTACAAGAAGTAATATTTTTTCAAGGAAGTATCAGTCAGTTGAAAAAAAAAGTTCATTCATATTATTAAATAATCTATTCATCATAAATTATACTTTTATGTGTAATAATGATCAACATTTGGATTATATTTATATTGTTTTGATCAATTTTATACAAATAATATTTTTAAAGAATTATTTTATTTAACTTTATTTATTTATTCATTTTAATTTGACCAGAGAGAGAGAGAGAAAAAAAGAGAGAGAGAGAGGGAAAGTGAGAAAGCAAGATGCCAGGTCCGGGACTCAAACCATGGTCGGCAGTATGGGAATCCAACACTCTTAGTCACCATGCCACCTGCCTTCCCCTACAAATAATATTTTAATAATGACCAAAGAAACTGTTTTAATGCTTAAGATTTAAAGTTACAGAAGTTTACATTTAAAATATTTTAAAATATTTACATTTTTTATTGTAGAAAAATATGTGAGAGTGTTTTTAAGCATAAAAGTATGTTATAAAAGGATAAAATTATGTGGGGAAAAGTGGAATAGAAATATGAATTCAAGGAGAGAAAGGGAAGAAGTCAAATAATGACTTAAAACTGCTCATGTATTTTTTAAATGAATAATGATTAGTATTAAAACACTATTAGTTCCACTGGGAAAATTAAAAGTGATGAAAAGTTTTATTTTCAAATGTCCATGTTTAAACTACATTAGAAATTACAGCACATATAACTATTTAAACTTTGGAAAAATACAGATGCTAGCTTATAATTATGCCAGGGAGTAGAGGCTTTCTCGGAATTCTTTTAGAAGCTTTATGAGCCAAAATTTTAAAGACGATTTTGTAAAAGTGATAGGATATGATGGGGAGTGCCCTGAATATAGCAGAAAACTCTGTAGTCTCTGGCAGCTTGAACCTTCCCTGAGGACTAATTTAAATTTGTGAATGTGGGCAGTCTCCCCATCCTCATCTACAAAGTACGGATAAGGTCCCCCACCTTGTAGCTTGTTAGAAGAAGGAAGTTAATCTGTGAAATGCAATTAGCACACAAATGGTCCACGAAACCCTCTCAATAAACTACTGCTTGCATTTTTATTGGTCTTATTGTTAAATTTTAATGACCAGATTCTGTTGACCCTCAGATGAATTAGCAGCAACTTTCCAGCACATAGGAAGAGTTGATCTGTGTAAATATTTCCTTCACTGAATAGGTACAAATTTTCACATTTTTTCTTCCGTGTGTTTCTTGTTAAAAAAAATGTTCTGGCCTTTCCTTTAACTGCCTCTCCAGTGCTCTTCCTTCCCTTCCTCAAACATTGGCTCCCAGCCCACTGCAGGGCATATCTCTTCACTTTATCCAAAACTGCTAGTCTCAGCATCAATGCCCCTACCTTGCTGTCTCTGAAATTCTTCCTTCCCGTCTCTCCACCTCTAGTTCTTCTCTCTAAGGCCATTTAGTGGTCTTCTAACCTTTCCTTTGGGGCCAGCAGAGCTCCCCCACTCCATCTTAAGCCAACTCTTAAATCTTACGGAGGAACTCTATGCAAAATCATTCTGAAATTTGTATGCATCATCACATTTTAATTTGTTAAAATGTTAAAACCGTCAAAAGGAAATACTGATAAACAGACTGAGTTATAAGGTATCAATAGTTTCTCAACAAAAATGCTTTATGTCAAAAAAAAAAGCTTTATGTCAATAAAACTGCAGAAAACCAATGAGGCTATTATGCTCTGAATTAACTTTAGGTAATTTATTTGGGAGCTTGCTCTTATACTCAGTCAAGTAGTACCAATACAATAATATCCAGAAACATGCTAAGGAATTAGTTTAAGGGGTCTCCAGTGTCTGAGATGAAGATTGGAGAATGTATAGCAACATCCTTCTTTTACAGTTTTATTAATAGTTTATTTGAAAATAAATTGATCTCATTTTACTAAACCCACAAGGACAGTTGCAGAATGTTAGAGAAATAAAGGAGATGACAATACCGGAAATAAAGGATATATATATAAATATATTTATAAATATATATATATATATGAAGCATGATGATAATGGTAATAAAACACTTGCAAATCCACCACTCAATTTTGAATGACAGAATTGTATTTTGTGTTCACTCCCTTTACTTCACCCAACTCTCCTTTCTCCATCTCATGCCATGCCACTCCATCTTTTTTTGAGTCACATATGGTCTGGCCAGCCTCATTCATAATTATTTTTGTCTGTTCTTTTTCTTGTTCTGTATCTGTTTAAATGTACCCATTTATAAAGGGCCATGCCAAGTCCTAGTTCTTCCATCACAGCTATAGTCCCATACTACACCTTGCTCAAAGCAGTAATCTCTATTTAGCAAATGCAACACGTATGTCTGTGCATTTACCTGCCATTCCTTCCTAACGTGGTAACTTGTCTTAGGCAACTGGCAAGTGTTTCTGGTTCATCCTTCAACAACTTGCTGAGCACTCACCAACTGCTAGTGCTGTTCTTGACATAGACTCCTCGTGGCCATCATCTCAAACACCTTTCACAGTGACCTTGTGCTAACACTGATATATCCCCAGTTTACAGCTGAACACACTGTAGCTTAGAAGGCTCAGTGACTGGTGTAAGGTTCCATCATGAATAAATAAGTGAGGAAGTTGAGACTTACTTCGGAGCCCAAGTATTTTTGAGGCTGCTGCCTGCCTGGCAGGCTCCTCACAAGGGCTGAATAGAGAATCTTGCTTAGTCCGCAGAGCTCTCCCTCCATCTAAAGAGTGCTCTTCAGACTCTTAGGAACAAGCCATTCTTGGACAGCATTCTTTTCTTTTTTTTTTCTCCATCCCAGCAATGCTTTCTCTTCCCATTGTGCTTCTTCCAATCTTCTCTTGAATGACATTGCTTTAAAACTCACATTTTCTTTGATCCTTCTAGTCTACATGGCTGCATTTTATAGACTCACAGACATATAGTGTCTTTGGATAAAAAAGAGAAAAACCTCTAAATCTCTATTGTTTTTTTTCAAATTATTTACAGATTTCAATAACTGAAATAGAGAACCTTCATTCAAATATGAATAAAAGGAGTGACATAGTACTGACTCAACATTTCATTTTTTTTTGGTTCTTTCTTTTTAATAGATCTTTACTATAGAGTGTGTATGCTCAGTGGAGAGACAGAGAGAGATAGACAGAAAATGAGAAATCACCCACCAGGGGGATGGCCACACTGCAATCTCTCCTCCATCCTTCCTTCTCCTCTAAGGATTCTGGGCATGCATACACATGCCCCAGGTGTGAGTTTTTTTTTTTTTTTTGGAGAGGTTTTCGCTATAGGGCGCGTGCGCTCGCCAGACAGACAGAGAGAGACATAGAGACAGAAAGCGAGAAATCACCCCCCAGGGGGGATGGTCACGCCGCAATCCCTTCTCCTCCATTCTCCTCTCGGGATCTTGGGCACGCACGCACACGCGCCCGGCGTGAGATTTAAGCCACCGGGTCCGAGACGCGAACCGCGGTCGACTACGTGGGAGTCCAGCGACATAGCCATTACGCTAACTGCTGGTTCCCCAGGTGTGAGTTTTAAACCACTGGGTACAGGACTAGTTCTGAGGTCCACTACATGGGAGTTCAGCGATGTAACCATTATGCCATCTGCTGATCCCTTTCTTTTTTATTTTTATTTTCATTTTTATTTTTAAAATTTTTTACAGCAAAATTTTTACAACAGGGCGTGTGTGCTCACTGGAAGGACAGAGAGACAGAAAGTGAGAAATCACCCCTCCAGGGGGATGGTCATGCTACAATCCCTTCTCCTCCATTTTCCTTTCAGTATTTTGGGAACACAAGCACATGTGCCCAGTGTGAGTTGAGCCATCGGGTCTGGAACTCGAAGTGCCATCAGCCATGTGGGAGTCCAGCGATGTAACCATTATGTCATATGCTGGTTCCAGCTGGTCCCTTTCTTAGTTCATTCAATTTCTCACTGTTTGGTGTCCTTTCTCTTATGTCCAGAGGACACTGACCTTACCAGTCAAGGCAGAGGAGGGTGGGATTTATCCCAAGATGAAAAATAAACTCTTCCCCAACATTTGCTAAAAATTCACCTACCTTATGGTCTATTTCCAACGATACTGACCTTTCCATGCTGAAATGATGGTGAGACTAGAGAATTTACATTTTTTTCTCGTTGAGATACATCTGAATATTTAAAACTACTTGTTACATTGATAGTTTCATCTGATTTTTAAAATAATACATGGTAACTAAAAAAGCTTGGAAAGAACAATTTCCTGCTTCTTTATCTTTTGGTTTATGTGATTTTTTACAAAATTGGGGTTATATTGTTTATTTGGTATTAAGCTTTACTATTTCTTATAAATATTTTTAATGAAAATGTAAAAGGATATGAAAGGAGGAATTGTTGGGAATTATTAAATTTGCCCAGGTAAAATTAAAATTCTTTGATAGCAAAAAAGTCATGAATATGTAGAAAGACAAGTAAACATCAGAAAATACCTTAAAATCTATAATAGGTAAGAGTTTCCATGTGGGCTCGTCCCTCTAACAGTGGCTAAGTGCCGTGCGTTGGGAGCCAGATCCCATATAACTGACCAACCATCATTTGAATCCTAGTCCCAAGAGGCTTGAAAAGCACATCAGTGCCTAAGTTGCGTGCCCAAAATTCTGATGGAAGGCAAAAATGAAGAAAAAAGGAATGCAGTGAAAGCCCACTGTGGGAAAGAGAGGTACACGTGCCCTTTGAAAATAAAAAAGAGAAAAAAAGTGCTTCCACAAACAAAGGAGATAAACAGCCTGCTTAAAAACCAGTAAAGAGAGACCAGCAGATGATGTAATGGTCACATCACTGGACTTTCATGGAACCAGCCACAATTTGAGTCCCAGAGCCGGTGACTTAAAACTCACTGCAGGTGTGTGTGCATGCGTGCCCAAGATCCTAAGAGGAGAATGGAGAAGAGATTGTGGTGTTGCCATCCCACTGGGGGGTAATTTCTTGCTTTCTATCTCTCTATCTCTCTGGCAAGCACATGTGCCCCAAAACAAAACAAAACAAAAACAAACAAAAAACAGTAAAGAACATGAGCAATTGATTCACAATAAAACCACATTTTAACATTGCGGATGTTCAATCTTTTGATAAATCCTTGTCATTCAGTTAGGCTTTAAAAAAGATACATTATTATCAAATTTGTAGTTCACTAATTATGGTATTTGTATATGTGCTGCCGAAGCGAGCACTAATTATGGTACTTGTTAGGACATATATCTTTTAATACAGTTTTCACAAAAAAGTGTTGCAATAATGATTGGATTTTGAATGGTTGGAGTAATGAATGGAATAAATGCAAAGAAATAATTCATTGGTGGCAACCTTTCAAATGTACTATGTGTGCAATTAACTGCTGCCTACTGGTCTGCAAATTCCTTGATATCAAAGACAATTTTTCTTTTTATTTATTTATATTTAATCATTGTACATCTTTACAGAATACAACATGATTTTTTTAGCATAAATACAGTGCATATTAGTCAAGTCAAAGATACTACCAAATATGTTATCATCAACAGTTAATTTTTCACTTTTGTGTCTATTAAACGTTTTTTTCCCCCTATCTCCTCCCACCAACCTCCTATTCCACACCCCTTATTATCCACTACCTATTTCCCATCCCCTCCTATATAGTCTCTAGTACCTACCGTTGTCCTCCCTGCTATTATACTTCCAATTTTTCAGTTTCTGCTATAGAGGATAGACATTTGCTATATATTAAGTGGGGACATACAATGCCTGTCTTTCATAGTCTGGCTCACTTCACTTAGTATTAAATCTTCCATATTCATCCAGTTTGTTTCAAATGTCAGGGAGAGACTTTTTTTTTTTTTTGTCTTCAGTATTTCATTCATACTGTGGGGATAGTATATATCCAGTACATATTCTGCAAGAAAATACAGAAAACTATTGTCATTTTGACTTTCAGAATCTCTCTTTTCATTAGTGTTAAATAAATTAAAGTGTGTATTTTATATAAGTTGTAATGAGATTACCATGGAAATACTTGCTGCTTTACTCTTTGCTCAAGGAAATTTTATATTTCAGGTTTTACAAATGAGTCATTGGTCTGATCAGCAGTATATAGAAATAGGGAGGCTGGCCCCATTGCCTAGTGGTTAAGGTAGCTGGATGTCACATTACTGACCATGATTTGAATCATGGCCCCAGAATCTTGGAAAAACATGATAGGCATGTATGTGTGTGCACATTCAAAATCCTGACAGGATGGAGAAATGGAGGAGAAGGAATTGTGGTGTGATCATGCCTCTTTGAGGGGTAGTTTCTCTCTCCCTCTCTCTCTCTCTCTCTCTCTCTCTCTCTCCATTTATCTCTGGCTAGAAAATCCATCTGCCCTCTGGCAAGGAAAGCATTATATATATGAAAGTAGAATATGTTGCTTAAGGTTTATCTGATCAGATTACTTACTAACTCACTATAAATGGTCTATAAGAAGATATTTGGAAGTAGTTATAAAATCAAGCAGGTTAAGGAAAGAATTATGGAGAGGGAATGACCAAAAATTAATTTAAAAGTGGGCAAAAACTGGGGCCAGCAGGTGGCATGGTGGTTAAGGCACTGGACTTCCAAATAGCTGATCACAGTTTGAGTCCTGGATCTGGTGGCTTCCTTGCTCACTCTCTCTCTCTGGTCAAATTAAAAATAAATGAATAAATATAATTAAATCTTTTTTAAAAGGGGGGAAATATAGCAAACTAAATAACAAAAAAAAGAGAACCAAAGATGAAAGAGTAATCAATGAATCACATATTTTCTCCTTTGTAGACTCAGTCAGGCTTCTGTCTCTGTGGACCTCAGATTCTGGGGTCATTACTGCTCTTAATAGCCATGTGGGTGGGAGCTGGAGAGTATCCAAAGTGTGATAGCACCAGCTGACGTGTCATCTCCATGTCAAAGGTGATGGCCAGTGCTGAGGTACTACTGTTGTGGTGCTGCAGCTTTTCTAGGACGTTCGTGATTTGATTTGAGAATAATCTGGAAAGCAAAGTATAATTTCCACTGTTTGAGTGTGGGCTGAGCATAGCAATTTCTTTTCAAAACAGTATAAAAAGAGAGGCAAAACAGTAATTTTATCAGTGGGGAAACTTGACAAATTCTACTTCAGCTGTGTAGTCAAGGTTTATATCAACAGTGGTAAGTCTTGTTGATAGTATATACCCTAGATAAGATGTGATGAAAACGGCACTTGGCTTCCGTGTTCTTCCTCCTTAAAACCCACAATTGCAGCCTGACCATAGGAAAGACATCTAACAAACTTCAACTGAAGAAACCTGTTATAAGAAAGCTGACTGGTACTCTTCAAAACTGTCAAGATATCAAAAAAGAGAAAAAGTCTTAAAAATTGTCATACCCAAGAGGACTCTGAAGAGACATGATGACTACATATCACATAGTTGGTTTTTAGCTTGCTCTGCTTTTGTTTCTTTGCCATAGGAGTTATGTGCTCACAAGAGAAAGAGAGAGAAGGAAAGTGAGAAATCACCCAGCAGGGGAATGGCCACACCACAATCCTTTCTACTCCACACCACTGAGTCTGTGACTTAAGCTCTGAGTTGGCCACGTGGGGTCTAGCCACCTTAACCTCCATGACGCTTGCATGCCCAGTATAATGTGGTGTTTTGGATGAGATCCTAGGACAGAAAAAGAAAAAAAAAAAAAACATTAAGTAGAAACTGTTATGCTGGTTAAAGCATTGAATTCCCACATGACCGACCATGGTTTGAGTCCTGGACACAGTTGTTTGAAACTCACATGGGGCTCATGTGCATCAGTGTCCAAAATCCCAGGAAGAAAATGGAGAAAAAGAAATTGTTGTGTGGCCATCCCTCCTGGGGGGGTGGTTTCTCATTTTCCCTCTCTCTGGTGAGTGCATGTGCCCTATGGCAAAAACTTAAAAGAACAACAACAAAAACTAATTAAATATGAATAAAGGCCTTTAGTTAGTAACAATAACATTAATAATAATAATAATAATAATGAAAACAAAAAGAAGATGTTGGATATGTTAAAAAAATTAGAGATGTTTTGGGATATGGAATGAGAGAGAGAGAGAGCAATTGAATTTTTGGTGGATGGGCTGTCTATATTGTATTATGGTTATTCTCCACCCCCTAAAATCATTTCTGCTACCTATAAATAGAAGCAGAAGAAGCAGATAGTGGGGTCTCCCCCCACTGGTAATTTGCAGTCCTGCTGCTGAAAGGATGCCTAACTGAGACACTGAGTTAAACATTAAATTGTGAAAAATATGCAGAAAAAATATTAATATCAAAAAATCAACCTTAGGATCACTCCTATAAACAGAGAATTGTTAGCAGTTGCACAGTTGTGTTTACCTTGCCTGCTAACATTACCTGATCCTAATATTTTACTTGTAAGCAAAAAGCGGTCTTATATTTTACAAATGTTGTTCATTGCCCCCTTGCTTTTTCTAGCAAAACAAAATTTTCTGGTATTTTATAGTTCGGGAAGACAACACAAATTTAGCTAAATTGGCAATTTAAAAAAAAAACAAATTATAAGTTCCAGTCTAATTTCCTCAGAGTACGTTTCCTGTTAATAAATATTAATCGAAGTTTAGTCAACTGTTTTTCTTCTTAGAGAAACTTCTCGTACACATTCTGTCTCTCACTGTGTCTCTCTGCATGTACTGAGAACACTCCGGAATGAAAACTTGCCAAGTTTTCTTTTTCATTCAGCAATGTTACGTGGAGGAACCATTAATCAGGCCATGTTGACTTAGTTGCATGTGCTGGCCGGCTGTAATTTATCACTCCAGGCCTGTGCTTGTGGTCCCCTTTCCTGTTGTTGCCTTGTCTCTGACAGGAGGGTGATTGATTTTTGCTTTCTCTAGTGTAAAAAGGGTAGACACATGTTTTTATTGCACTTGCTTTGGTATTTTATGGATGATATTGAGAATGAACATAAAGCTAACAAAAACTCAAAAAATATTGTTATGTTAAAAATGTTAAGAAATTAAAGTCATCCATTAGAAAACTAAATCACCATTTTTGTACTTCTACAATATTATATGTGTATGTTTAACATAGAAAAAAACACAGGATCCAGGTATTTCTCAAAACACATATATTTGTGGCTAATAACCTTTTTCTTTATATTTTAAAATGAAGATTCTGGAGTTCAAATTTAAATGTACAAAAATCCTTTTTTGAGACTAAAAGCAAATTTAACTTTGCTTACCATGTTAATTAGGTAACATAACAATATGCTATGAAAACAGATCTGTAATCTCTAGGACTGGAAAAAATCCTGAAGTTCAACCACTACATCAGCTCTTATAGGGCTTGTAGCATGGCCATCCTTTGCTTGAACCCTTCCGGTGAAAAGGTCGGTGAGTTGCTTACCAGCAACTCTTCTATCTTGGGATGATATGTTAAATAGAAATGTCTTTCTTTTTTTTTTCTTGAGAGGATTTTGCTATAGGGCGCGTGCTCTCGCCCGACAGAGACATAGAGACAGAAAGCGAGAAATCCCCCCCCAGGGGGGATGGCCATGCTGCAATCCCTTCTCCTCCATTCTCCTCTCGGGGTCTTGGGAACACACACACACATGCCCGGTGTGAGTTTTAAGCCACTGGTCTGGGACGTGAACCACGGCCAACTATGTGGGAGTCCAGCGACATAGCCATTACGCTAACTGCTGGTCCCAAGAAATTTCTTTATTATATTGAATAAAAATCTATCTCCTTGCAATTTATTTATTTATTTATTTGAGAGAAAGATTTTCTATAGGAAGTGTGTGCTTGCCAGAGAGACATAGAGACAGATAGCAAGAAATCCCTCCTCAGGGGGGTGACCATGCCACAATCCCTTCTCCTCCGTTCTCCTGTTGGGATTTTAAGCATGTATGCACATGTGCCCAGTGTGAGTTTTAAGCTGCCAAATCCAGGACTCGAACCACCATCAGCCATGTGGGAGTCCAGTGACGTAACCATTACACCATCTGCTTGTCCCTGTCTTTTTACAGTTTCAATCAATATTTCCTGGTTCTGGCTCAAGTGGCTAAGACCTACAAGACCAAGAGTATCTTTGAGGATCATCTGAATTAAACTGTAAATTGCTGGCTTATTTATTTTTTTCTCTCCAGAAATTTGATTCTCTTTTTTCTCCAGAAACATATCTTGATTATGTCATTCTCCGATTCATACATTTCAATGGCTTTCCTATTACCTACAGAATGAAGTCCCACCTCTTTGATTTTTACAACTAATAGTGACCAACGCTTACCTAAAACATATATATTATTTCTTATTGCTATCTTTCCTGAGGCATTTATCTCTTTCTCCTTTGCATTTATTTATATGTCTCTCTTACTCTATTGTAATACCTTTGAGAGTAAGATCTCTGTTCAATATAATTTTGTCTTTCTACAATTTCAGTCTTACATGAGACACTGTAGCTATCCAGTAATAAAGCAATAAATCATGGCCTCAAAAATAGACATGCTCCAGGTGGTTTTGATCAGAACAGAGCACAATTGAACCATCCCTTCTTTTGTCCTTGACACTCAACTCCTTATTAATGCAGCCTCAAATTGTCTACTATCTCAGCAGCTAAGTCATGCTGCAAGTTCACTCTGACCTTGCAGTCAACTCTAGCTGCCAAGTCTTTTCACATGAATTGCTGTTAATCCTGTATGTGTGAGGTTAATTTTTTTTTTAATAGAAAAGTGGAACTTCATGTTTCCAGCTCTTAAAATTTCCCCTTGTTTGTACTGGCCTACACTGTCAGCCTGTTGAGAATAGTTTGAGTTCTGCTTCCAACATCTCTTTTTAGCACTCTTCTAGCCTTGTGTCATCTAAAACGTCAATAGAAATGTCTTCTCTTTTTTCATCTGAGTGTTAACCAAATATTGAACACTTGCCTGACCAAGGGTAGAGGCATAAGGATGACACAGAGAGGAACATCTGTCCAGATGGCAGCAGTCCAGCCAGTCATCAATGCTCATTTGGTATAGTCAGTCATACATGACTATACATAACTGCTGTCACCAGTTCAGGCATTTTTCATTCTTTCGTGAATATCAGGAAAGATTTTACTAAATGTCTTGTGGAACACATGATGTACTGCAGAATAAATTATAATTTCCATAATACCTATTGTTAAATCCCTTGAAAATATTATATTGATTAAAAACATATTGAGTTCCAGGTACTTAGGTAGACTTGGCATAAAATGCACTTTTTTGAATATTACTAATTCTAGTCATTATTATCGTGATTTTAAAGATGAAAAAACAGAGCCTCAGTGTGGTAAAATGTTTGTCAGGGATTTTACAGCTGGCAAGTGTCAAGACAAGGTTTCCAATCTCAGGTCAAGCCAATGCGATGCCAACTCTATCCTTGACTATTCTCTTTGCCCCATCATCCACATCTAAAACACAGCACTTCCTGCCAGCTCCATCTTTAATATCTTTGTTCCAAATTTAATCCCTCCTTTCATCTCTTCAACAATAATCTAGTTGTAGAAGCTGTCATCTCTTCCCTGGACCCTTCAATAGATTCCTCTGTGTCTGTTTCATTACTGACATCAAATAGTTAATTCTGCAGATCAAACAAAATTATATATATACACACACACACACACACTCACATATATGTATTTTTTTTTTTCTTGTTGGGGGGCCAATGTATTTGTTGGAGAGAGACAGAAAGAGAGAGAGGGAAAGTGAGAAAGCATCCCACTTGGGGTATGGTCTTATCACAATTTCTTCTTCATTTTTTGCTCCTTTCAGGATTTTGGGTACTCCTTCATACTGTGCCAATATGTTTCTGCATGGTACGGTACTAGAACTACACTGTCAGTCATGCAGGATCTAGCCACCATAAGCACCTGGCCATGGGCTGGATCCATAATAATCTTTCAAAATCAGAAATCAGCTTATATTACTCCTCCACTTAAGCATATTCCAATGGCCTCCCATGACACTAGCATCAATTTCACACATATTTCTATGAATTATATGTTCCAAAGAAATGATTTCTCCATTCATCTTTGCAACTCATCTCTTATCTTGCTTTCCTTTTTCAACTCTCGTCACTACACTGGGTTTTCTTGAAGTCCCTGATATCACCAAGTATACTACTTCTTCTTCCTAGAAAAGGATTGTACTTATCTTTGTGAAGCTGGCTCTATCCTATATTAAGATCTCAGTTCAAATATCCTGCCTTGAGAAAAAACATGTCTCATCTCCTTATTTACGACTGCCTCCTCCCAGCTCTTTTTTGTTACTTTGCTATGTTATTTTATTCACACCTCATGTATTTAATTAAAATTATTTTTTAATTTTTTTTAATGTCAGAGGGTGCATGAATGTGCAAGAGAGATACAGCATCCCCCCAGCCCCCCAAGGCAGTCTGGTCATGCTGCAAACTCTTTGCCTCCATTTCCCATCCTCTTAGGATCCTGGGCTCTTGCACATGTTCCCAGTGCATTGTTCAAGCTGCTGGGCCAGGATTTGAGCTCTGATTGGTCACCCAGCTTCCACTAAGCTATAGGGCTGGCCTGGTATGATATTTTTACATATATATCTATATCTATATCTATATCTATTATATATACATTTTCTTGAATGTCATTCCCATAAGGACAGAGAATTCTACTTTAAAAAAATTTTTTTTAAATTGCTATGTCCCCAAAATCTAGCTCATAATAGACTTGAGACGTACTGGTTTAATCAATGAAACAATTGTCTGATTTCAGAACAAACCAACTAAAATAAGAACTATATCTTCTAAAAAAGCAAGCATTTTACACAGATCCTAGCCATGTATGTTGTAACTTATAATAGATTAGAAAGATGGAGGAAAAAATGACTTAAGGTGGCATTTAAAAAAGCAGAGAGAACATTTTCTATCAATGACTCAGGGGTATAAATGAAAATAAACCTATTACACATCCTGACAGTATCTGTCAGTTTCAGGCTGTATCTCTTCTGGCACACAAATGAGAGGAGATAAATGCAAGTGGTAGTGATGGGCAGGATGGAATGCAAACAAAGCATGTGTTGGGGGGCATTGTAAATCAACATCTGAGATCTTTTTTTGAAGCTTGGACCCAGCAGCTTGAAAACCATCCTGTGTGCGCAAGTCTATGTGCCCCAAATCCCAAGGGGAGAATGAAGGAGAAGGGATTGTGGGATGGCCATCAACTCCCCATGGGATGATTTCTCATTTTCCCTCTCTCTATCGCTCTCTGGCAAGAGCACGTGCCCTGTGGAAAACAAAACAAAGAGAAACAAAAAAGATCTTTCCTCAATAAACTGTGCAAATTGGCCTATAAAACTAACTTTGTATAATAACAGGCATTAGTATCAGTTGGCAATAGCTCTCAAGTGATTATGCTAATTTAAAAGAATAATAAAATTGTATTTTATAACTGTAGGACTTAAGGAAAAAGCTATTTTTATTATGTACCAAAAAGACTTAAACATGTAAATATGCATGAATCTTAGAAGAATTTTATAGCAAAAAGTGTTTGTTACACTTCTACACATTATTCAATAGATTATTAATAGCTAAAAATTTGACAAACTAATAATTTTACTTTCAGTAGAAAAATTCTAGGAGAAAATTTGAAGATATTTTTTCTATCTATATATTTCATTGTTCAAATATACCATAAATATGTTTTCCTTCCCAAATCTGCTAAGACTATTTTTTTCTCTGGAATATTCCTCTTTTGGAAAAAATTGCTTAAATATACCCGTAAGATCCACTTGACTTGTCACCTCTTGTAAAAGAGTTTTTCTGATTCCCCCTCGTACCATACATACAATGATCAAAATTAGTTGCTCTCTCTCTGATATTCCCAAGGTCCTCTTTTGTGCCTCTATTATAATATTAACAGTTACACCTAATTTTCATTTTCAAGGTGTCCACAATCTAGTGCAAGGTGAAAAATTAACAGCTTGCCTTACTCATATTGCATTCTCCAGGGCCTCTAATAGTCTCAGGAACTTGATCCTCCATCTTTTCTTCTTTCATTTTCTTTTTTACTTAGCTTCATATATTTATTCAACAAATAATTATCAAGTCCCTATTATTTACCAGGCAATATCTTTGTAGTACAAATACAACTCTCATCACTGTCTTACATTCTAGTGAAGGAAAGAAGTGTCAAGTTACAACAAATAAATATTTAAAAGAACAAAACAGAAGGGCTGGGAGAGAATCTCACACTTTAGGGTCAAGGAAAACTCTCTGGGTAGGTGTCACCTGAACTTAGTCCTGAGTGGCAAGAAGAAACCGATTTTATTGACCACTCAGGGAAGAGTATTTCAACTTGAGGCGCAATGAGTGAAAAAGATCTTAGAGAAAGAATGAATTTGACTTATTTGGGGGACAAAAGAAAAACTAGGGAGATTCTATTTTTGAGCAAGTAGCTTTCTGAGCAAAGAATATCTTTAGGATTATAGAAAGGGGTTTTCCTGAGGCTGAAACAACAAAGTACCTTACTTCTCTAGTGAATAATAGAACTGAAAAGGGTAGCTTACTTTCCTTACTCTTTACTGTGGTAGATGAAGGTGATAAGTTGCACTGAAAGGAGATTGATAAATAACATGGAAGCCTTTGTTTGCTTTATTCATTGTAAGTAATTGGCAACAAAACAAAGCCCACATGCCCCTTGACATGGACAAATGGTTATTAAGACATTATTAAATTTCTAGAATGTTCACAGTTATAAGTAGAATGTCCACTGCCCCTCATTATTTCTGTTACCTACTAACCTCCTGGGTTGGTCATTGCATTTCTAGTGACTTTTAGCTCCGGATTTATTGCAGCTCTCTCCAGCGCTATTACTATTGGATTGTCAGAAAAGTCATGATACATTTTTGCCTAGAAAAACATAGAATCGTATGTCATGACTTTGCTGACTACCTAATATTATTTAAATTATTATTTACTTAATTTTATTTATTATTACTATTATTTTGTTTACCATGTGCACATGCATTCTGAGGTAGACAGAGAAAAGAAAAAGAGAAGGAATGTGAGAAAGCAAGCAACCAGGTCTGGAACTTGAACTGTGGTCGGCCATGTGGGAGTCCACTGCCTTAACCACCCCAACACCTGCTGGCCTTGACAACCTAATATTTTACTTCTTGACTAGTTTAGCAAACTTGATGGCCATCACTTCAACATCTCACCTCTTGGATACCTGAGCCAGGGTTAGACAGACTGGTATCAATTACAGACTACACTGACAGTGTTTCCTCAAGATTTGTTTTTTAATTCTCTTGCATCCAACGTTGTTGAGGGGCTCTCCTGTGTAGCCCCTTCCTTGACTTCCATCCACTAGATACCAGTGACACAACTCTCCCTTATTTGTGACAAACAAAAATATGTCAGTCCTTGCCAAATGTCTTTTGAGGGTGCTAGATAGGCCCTAGTTGAGAACCACTGGTCTAGGAGTTAATGCAGCTAAAATGATGATTTGCTATTTTATTAGTAGCAACTGAAGTATATTTTGTAAAACCTATTTTTAGATTATGAAATAAAAGAAATTGTATGCACTTAAACTTACAGCTTCAGAGACTAGGAATTTCTTAGAAACACTCCAATAGCATTGGTCTCTGAAAATATTGGCTAGTATCATGCTATACCCCAATGGCTGATGCTCAATGACTTTGCCTGAGTCCTGGATTCAAGTCTGTGTGTATTTCAAGTCAATAAACAATAGAATGACATGTTTAAAAAGATTCTAGGACCAGTCCCATGGACTAGTGGTCCATGGGGCCAGATCCCACGTGGCTGAGACTTTGTAGTTCAAACAGTTAAAAGAAAAATAAATCAGCCAATTTAATAGAGTTTTAATAGAACATATCTTAACACAATTTAAATTGGGCCATTGTCTCCGAACTTCCGGAAAACTCCAGCAAACTTGTGGTCAACTCAGCATTTAAGTCTGCAGAACAGGAAAGTGACATGTGCAGTAAAAAGGAAAGTGTTATACAAAAAATGTAAGTGAAGGAGTGAGGTAGAGAAATCATTGGTTATATTCTGAAGTTTGTCTGCTTGAACACTATTTAAAAGGTGGGATGCCTGGGACTGACTGAAACCTAGCTGCTGTGATTGGCTGTAACCTAGCAACCAGCTCAGAAAAACAGCCTAGTATGTATGATTTCAGCTTATCCCTAAGAATCCAAGTGTGGGAGTACAGTGACTGTTTTAGGCCAAAATAGTTTAACAGAATCCTGGACCAAGTTACTTGAAAAACACTCCAGGTTGGGCCGGTAGGTGATGTGATGGATGGGGTGCTGGATTCCTACATGGCCAACTGAGGTTCCAATCCTGGACCTGGTGACTTACTTTCTCGCTTTCAATCTCTCTCTGATCAAGTTAAGAAAAATAATAATATTAAATAAAATAATTCTTAAAAAAATAAAATAGAAACACTCCAGGTGTGTGTGCCTGTGTACCCCAAGTCCTGACGGGATGGAGAAAAGGATAAGGGATTGCAACATGACCACCCTGAGTGTGTGTGGAGCGTTTCTCTCCCTTCCTCTCTCTCTCTCTCTCTCTCTCTCTCTCTGTCTGGCAAGGGCATGTGCTCTCTGGCAATTAAAAAAAAATCTTAAAGTCTTATACACTCAGCCCAATGATAAATTAGAGTCTCCCCAAGAATTAAAAAATATGTTTCCTATCTGTGGTGAAGTAGAAAACAAAAGAATCACCAAAGGAAATGGAATGACCAGACCATTCAGCCCAGCCCAAATAAACAGTTTTATTTCCTTTCCTCTTCTAAAACAAATACAGCTGAACCCAAAGTTTATCTTTTCTTTATTTGGAATTCTATTGTGGTGCTCACATCACACACAAAAAAAGTGAAATGTGAGTGAAAAGCATGCTTCAGAAGGGGAAACATAAGGCATTTATTACAAACGAATTCCAAATAATTAGTGGAGGAGATCATGAAATGTTCAGAGGGAAAAGAGGGCTGAATTTCAAACAGGAGGGGGTCTCAGCCATTAATGGGTAATCTGCACGACTTTGGTTAATCCCCGGGGGCTCCTGTTACAGGTGGTTCGTATTTCTAAGCAGTGAAGTATGCGAGATGAATGGAAAATTTCTCCTTAACATTTTCCACGACCCAGCCTTAGCATGCAAAACCCTATAACAGATCAAGCAGCTGGTTTATTATAACTCCTAATTCAGAGACATATCGCCATTCAGTTATTCCCACCCCTTGCAACTCACCAGAGATTTTCCTTTTTATATTTCTGAGCTATCGAATTCCTTTTGGAGAAAGTTTGCAGCTCTTTTTGAATATAGAGTAGGAAGTATTATTTAAGTTTGAAAATACTAGAACACTTGAGTCGACGCTTGTATTGGTTAGGTCTGAAAAGGAGATTTCATATTTCAAAAGAAAAAACTTACATACATTTTTATATATGAAATAACTAGTCTCTGCCAATAGTTGTAGTAGAGATGCATTAGAAAAATATGGATGATTTTTTTCTATCAATATTATCTGAGTGACAAGTACGGAAAAAAAATGCGTGGTCATATGTCTTCAATTTATCCAAGTAAATACTGCAAAACTAATTTCGATGAGATAGATTGAGAAATGTGCAAATATACAGAAAATCAAAAGCCAAAACACAAGTGGTATTTTTGCCTGTCCTTGAATTAGCAAAAGAAAATATTACACAGGCAATTGTATCTTTCATATTTAAATTAAACTTATATGTGCTCCCATGAGCCCCTAACAGATTTCAATTCTAGTAAAGCTGGTCTTATTTTATTAAAATACTAGGTCTTTTTTTTTTTCCCCCTCTGTGCCTTCACACCCCTAGTTTCTTCTTTCCAGCGGCCACATCACTCTCCTTTCAGTGCAACTTGTCCCAAACACCTTTCCTGATATTAATTAATCAAAAGCTATTTTTGTCAGTTCCGAAGTCTATTTAGATCTACAGCTCTGCTTAGTTCTCTGGAGATCTCAATGAAGCACAGTCCTGGCCCTCCGCCTGGAATCCTCAAATCATTAGAGGACACTTCAAGGAGATGGGATGCAAATAGGACTTTAAAAGCTGTGTGGAGTGTTTTATAGGACAGGAATCATAAAAGTGGCATTGATGTTTCTGTTTCTTATGTTGTTTGCCTTTTTCTTTCTCTCTTTTTTCCTTTGGTAACCTTGACTTGGAGATTTTTAAGCTTTTCATTTAAAACATGAAGTATGCAGTCAGAGCTTCTTTAAATGACAGTAATACAGGATGGTGGTAGCAATTGTTTCTGAACTATTCCCTACCTGCCATCTCTTCCCCTCTAAGATCTATTCTCTCCATTGCCACAGAATTCTTTTGCTGATATGCAAGTTTATTACAAGACTGCTCTGCCTAGATTTCAATTGGCTTTTGTTTGCCTATGGAGGAAGTCCAAACTCCTTAGCAAGCACGTAATTAAGCTGGTTCATTATGTGACCCCCCACTTTCTCTACAGCCTCATTTCTGCAGATCCTCGGTTCTTTATCTAGACTCAAGGGCCCAAGTACTTGCAGTTCCACAAACATATCCTTATATTTCACATATCTTTGTAATAGTAGCTAGTTTTGTACTAAGTCCTCTATGTAGATGAATTTATTCAATCCTCAGCAACTTTTTGAAGTAAATACTATTATATTTACATTTAAAAAAATGAGGAGTCTGGGACCAGCAGTTGGTGTAATGGCTATGTCTCTGGACTCCCATGTAGTTGACTGTGGTTCGAGTCCCGGACCCAGTGGCTTAAACTCACGCTGGGCGCATGTGTGTGTGTGTGTGTCCAAGATCCCGAGAGGAGAATGGAGTAGAAGGGATTGTGGCATAGCCATCCCCCCTGTGGGGGGATTTCTCACTTTTTTGTCTCTCTGTCTCTGTCTTTCTGGCGAGCACATGTACCCTATAGCAAAAACCTCTCTAAAAAAAAAAAAAAAAAAAAAAGGAACTAAGCACAGAGTAACTTGCAGGAAATCATTCAAATGATGGGCAGTTATGTGGGGAGAGCCAGGATTCTACTCCAGACTCAAATGATGAGCAGTTATGTGGCGAGAGCCAGGATTCTACTCCAGACACCCTGGTCTCACAGTTCATGCTTTTCCTTTTCCTTCCACCCATGTTTTCCCGACACAGTTGAATTCTTTCTTCAAAATTCAGGTTAAGTTTCATGTTTCTTTAACTCTAGTTTGACCTCCTCAGACTGAATTAGTTACTAAAGCCTTTGGACCACTGTTGTACTTTAAATATTCTTCATTATTGTAACTATAATACTACAAGATATTGTAATGAATTATTTACATGATTCCTCTTAATTCAGATGAGGCTCTAACTCTTGTCTGTCTTTTTAAGTAAATCTATAGCACTGTGTGTTAGGTCAGACTTATGACCCACGGCGGCATCAGTAGCAGCAAAGATGGAAGAATTAGAGTCAGACTTAGGATTTAGCAAAGCCAATAAAGTTTATTCTGCAAAAATCTCTTTGGTGAGATCCCACGGTCTAAACAGAGTCCAGGGGAGTCACGCCCAAAGAATTGCTACTCATTCTCTTATTGGACCCTTGTCCAGTGAGTGGTTGCCACAGCATTATGGTGTCTTGTCCTGGCCAATGGGAGATGATGTTTCTGTTCAACTTGTGGCAGGTGCGCCAAATGTGGGCCGGAAAATCCATTGGTGGTGGCGTGCCAAATGTGGAAGGCAGGAAAGTTCTCACCATTTTTCTCTTCTCTTCCCTCAGATCCTACACTTTGTTTTATCTCATGAGTGAATGAATAAATAAGGAGTTGTAGGAATATCTATTTATTTAATTAAGGGTGGCTACATAGCCTTTTGCTGAATTCAAAATCATTATAAACCTTGCAGAAACTTTGGGTGGTATACCATGATAGGTCCTTAGTTCTTTTTGTTCTTTTGTCTTATTTGCATATGATTTTACCTTTTCTTAGAAAGAAAATGCTGTGGATTTTTAAAATCATTTTTAAAAATTTTGAAGATCTAAAATATTAATATGCACACAAGTCATTATTTGAAATTAAGATTTTTTTAAAGTTACATATTTTAATCAAGATTTGTAAAATATTAAAATGTAAATTAATACCAAAATGCTTAACTATCTTGTAATGCAATGAAATATTATGCTTTAGAAAAGTTAGATTTTTTATCTTCTACATTAAGCCATCCAGTCAAGAATGGATTAAAAATGTGCTGAATTTACTAGGTAATAGCATTTGGGTAGATATGACTGGAAAAGGTACTAACTTTGAATTATGATACTAGGAGCTTCAACAATGGTTGCCTGTTTCATCCTGTCCACTGTGGGTGATTTTAGGATAAATAGTTTCTTGCTTAAAATGTATACAGCTTCATAGATCAAAGGCAATTCTTTGAACTGCATCCAGAAACACCCTGGTAGCCAGTGCAAACCATAGTGCAGGGACGTTAATATGATCCATCTGCCTGAGACCCTTAAGCAAGCAAGCTGCTGCTGCTGCATTTTGTAGTAGCTGAAATGATCTAGTGGTTTTCATGACAAGCCCCTGAATCACACTGTTGTAATGCTCTGGAAAGCACAAAAACTAGGGCTGAGGCAATTCTGAATAAAAAGGGAAGGTGTAATGTCTACATAAATTGTTAGAGAATAAATATTCTGTGTTTTTGTTGTTATACTAACTGAAAAGTCTTGCAGGATTCAATATTAAGCAGTTGTGATGCATGTTAGATACGTATCTGTGCACCAAAAAATGCTTCACAGTCCAGGAAATTGCATTTCTTTTTTGAGCAAAATTTTGATCCTTGGTAGTATAAGTAAACAGTATTTTCCTAAGGTAGTTGATATTCACAGAAATTTAGCTGTGGAGTTTAAATATTAGGATATTTTTAAACTAATAAAAAGTAAATCATTACTCTTTTAGTAGATACTGCCAACATAGTGCATAGGTACTTAAAAATCAACTTAAAGTAAAATATAACCTATTTTAGAATTCTAGTATCACCCACAAAGGAATTTATTTTGGATTTCCTAATACATTATTTTCAGCTAAAAAGTTGTGAAGACATTTTCTTAATTAGAATTTGTTATAAAGAGAAAGAAATTACATAAGTAAATCTTTTCAAAAATATATTTATCATTTTTGTAGAATTTCCTCAAATAAAATTTCCCTGTCCCCCTTCTTCTTGCCATGTTACTGAAAAGCATTAGTGAATCTATTTAACACAGAAGAAAAAGACTTTAATACTGTTACACAAATTTTTACATAAGGTGAAAGCAGTGTACAAAAACAATCAAAAGCAATAAATGTTTACTTTGCAAAAGGTAGAAAAGGCGATATTTTAAAATGTTTGTGCTTTTTAAAAAATTATCATATTCAAAAGCAATCATTAAAAAAGAACAAAAGACTTTTTAGCTTTAGGATAGTTCTCAATTAGTTGAGGGGAATGGGTAGAACCCATGGGGATTTTCAAACCCCAGCTCCCAATCAGAGTTTGCCAAATTCTCCATGCCTTTACTTCCCTAGCCAATCATTTCCTACTACTTAAAACAATGTTAATGACACCTTCTGGAAAACTAGACAAAAGGAAAGGAATTTGATCACACAAGG
Source organism: Tupaia belangeri chinensis (assembly GCF_000334495.1). Taxonomy (NCBI): domain Eukaryota; kingdom Metazoa; phylum Chordata; class Mammalia; order Scandentia; family Tupaiidae; genus Tupaia; species Tupaia belangeri. Next base: position 825,124 of record NW_006209642.1, read on the forward strand.
ACAGAAAGTAGAGGAGTCAAAGGAGAGTTTCAGCATTGGATGTGCGCTGGGGTCCAGAGCATCAATGCCCTCTCTAATTCATTCTAGTGTTTCTTCAGACTGATTTTTTTCTCTTTAGCCTAAAATAAATTCAAATTGAAGTCCTGTGATTACAGTTAGAGAAACCCTGGAGTCTCTAACACTGTATGCATATAAAGTTCATATAAGGTAGGCGTTTGGTGTTCAATAAGGATCATGTTTATTGAATCGGAGCCTTTCTCGCCTTCTGTAGCTTTTGTTGAGAATGCTATTCCCTATCTGTTTCTTCTGGTAAATTTCTGTTTAGTCTTTAAAGCCTTACCTAAAGTTAGCCTTCTTTCTGAAACGTGCCCTCGTTTTCCCAGGTGCAGCTGTCTATATCCTCCTTTGAGTTTATACTGAGTATGAAAATTCTGATACAATGTGTGACGTCTATCCATCCTTCTCAGTGAACAATTGGAAAGTCAGTTCCCTTATCCACGCATCTTCAAAACCTCTTTAGATTACAGTAGAAGCTTTTTTCTTTTTGTTACTTTCAGATCTCTCTGTATAAAGCGAACGTACTTACCCACCCTGCTTATCTGTGTTTATGTACAAATTCTCATGGATTTTTCACTGTTTTCACAGTTGGAAAATCTTGAGGGAGAACGAGCATTTGTAACACTAGAAGTGTGGTTCCACTGCTTAGTGTTCAATTGATGAACTTGACCTATCAATGTTTTTTTTTTCTTTTTTGTTTACATACATTTCACACAGTGTTCAATCGATGAACTTGACTTATCAATGTTTTTTTCTTTTTTGTTTACATACATTTCACAGCATATATGTTTTATAGAAAAACAATGTACATGGAACCAGCCAGTGGCATAGAGTACTTAAGGTGACTGGATTTCATATGGCTGACTATTCAGTTTAAGTCCCTGATCCATGGCTTGAAAAACACATTGGGTACATGTGCATGTGTACCCAACTACCCAAAGGAGGGAGAAATAGAGGAGAAGGGATTGTGGTATGACCATACCCCTGAGGGGAGTGCTTTCTGACATTTTTTTTTTTTTTAAGAATGTATATGTTCTTGTGCTGAAAGTTAAAAATATCTGTGGTTGGGGCCAGCAGATGGCATAGCAGTTATGTCACTGGACTTTTACATGGCCAACCACAGCTTGAGTCCCAGACCCAGTGGCTTTAAACTCACATCAGCGGCG